>NC_081413.1:583459402-583765425 GCF_030272615.1 Cryptomeria japonica
TGGATCAGAGGACCTTTACCTTTGAGTACCATCCTATGTGTTGTTTGAAAACTAGTTATCAAGAACCCTTTCTGCAATGAGCTCTTCTTGTAGATGTCATTCATGGTTCTCAGCATACTCCATGATTTTTCCCAACAAAATGATAGGTTTTCTATATTTGTCAAAATCACTGCATTGCTTCCATGCAAAAGACCACAATTCTTGGATGATATTTCCTTCTTTACTTTTTGGCCAATTTAAGTTTGGATTATCAAATGGCAGCGCACCATCATGGAATAAAACCATTTTGATAGAGGAAGCTCATGATAGCATACATTTCTTCGGCTAGTTTCAAAAGGTGGTGCGTTAAATTTTATCTACAAGGATGATAGTATCAATTGTTACAACACCTATTTATACCTTTACGTGTCCTTACCTGCTTAACCTATCATTAATGATGCCATTTTGTGAATTTCCTTTTGGTTTGTTCCTTGGAGAGTGTGTCGCATGAAGGAATAAATTTTGTAATGATCGAGGAGACTGTCTATATTGATTAGATAAACTTATTCATTTGTAGCGGCGATTAATTATGGCTCACCCCTGTCAACACACATGTTGCCACCTCAATGGGCCTACTGTATCAACCCTTTAGGACATGCCTTTGAGAAATTTGTTAGCTTCTAAGTCGATTATGTGGCTCTCCTTGAAGATTTTATGAGTCACCGATCATAAGACAAAGCCTGTTGGGTAATCGGACAGATTCACAACTTTCGAATTGGTTCAAAAATCATTTTAAAATCCAACCTCCTATGAGTCCTTGTAGAGATTTATTGGCCTTTTGTGAGTTTTTGTAACCCTTGCGAATAGTTGGGAAATTATGAAACCTTAGAACCTCATGACAAGGTTAAGAAAATGCAAGGGACTAGCGACTAAGTTTGAAATTTGTATGAAAGCCATGACCTAAGATTCGGGTTATTAAAGCGATTAAAGGGTGACCTTGTAGAAAAACCTCAAGACATGGGAAGACTTCTAACATGATGGCATAATTTAAATTTCATGGATAACATGGGCTTCGAATGGGGACAAGGACTATTAAAACATAGAGAACCTCATAATTTTGAGTAAGACCAATGCATTATCGATTGAGCTATAGAGTCACAAAGAATAGTAGAAGAGAAGGGTGATGCTATGCAGATGGGTGGAGGTTCAACTGGGCACAAACCAAGAATGCACACACCCAAAAGAAATAGGAAACTAAACTAAATGAAAATGAAAATCTTCTAACTATGTACGTGGCCATAAGACCCTACCTCAAGACTGCTTAAGGTTTCTTTAGTAAATCCATCAATAGGATGAGAAAAGTAGGCACCTATGAAGAACAATGGATCAAAGCCATATGATATGATGAAAAGTGACTTCTCTCCGATGATAGCTCCGTTACCTAATCTCAAGCTAATGGAATGCAAAAATTTCCTGTATATACATTCAAGCCCAAACAACCATTCCTCATGATATACTTCTTGGACATAATCGATCATACCTTCACAATCTACTTGAGATAACTGAAAACTGTCCTCTTGAAAGAATACAACGGGTATGCCTCGATTCAAATAAATTTTATTTTGCCCCAAATTAAAGATATCATTATCACAACCAACATGATTAATCACAAAGCCATTATCCACCTTATTATTTTCAACCAGTACCAACTCAATATTTGCATTTTCACTAGTTGTATAGTCATCAGTAATTTTATTCATAGACAAACAATTATTAGCAAGTATCTTGGAGTTTAGGTTTAGAATGTTAACATAATGAACATAACCACCTTCTATTTCTATGGAGTAGTATAAAATGTCAGATTTATTATCTAAGGATTCAGAGCCATTCTTAAGAATATAACCTTCTAGTTCGTCTTGATCATGAAGAGAAAAATAATCAACATTTGGTCAGGAGTCACATAATTCAAAAAGAGGATTATCTCTAACTCTTGAGCTTTCATAAAACCCCTTGGGACAATATAATAGAATAAGTGAGCTCCAATCAATTTTGATCCCTTGGTCTTCTGATTGCCTTCTTTCTATGGATACCACTACGACCTTCTCTCCAAGCACTACATTTCTTGCAGCTTCAGTTAAACATACTAGACAAGAATCAAAAATTAAATATTCTTCTTGCATACCCAAAGTTAAAATAGAATCCATACATACTGCCTGTCGTGACCTCTGTTGGCATTTGATGTTCCGATAATGCTCCGGTGAAGATTGGCGGTTCCTAATGCTTGTAGATTCTTAGGAGTTGTTATTCATGGAAACTAAGCCTACTAATCTAATCCGGTTTTGGTTTTAGTGATCAATGATTAGTTGGTTGGGTATATGAAGTATATTATCATAACAATCCACCCTTCGGTGTTAATTCCTATGCCTGTTTGAAGATCCAGTATTTGGTAGACCAGTAAAGCAAAGTATTCTTCATGTTTGGTGGTGTATCATGTGTCCGGATTATTTAAGTTGATTCTAGTGATTGGAAACATGTTTGGGGTGATATGTGAGACATATAGGAAGCATGCGACCTTGTATTCTGGATCTAGAATATGGTTTGGTAATTTAGATCTAAGCCAACTTACAGCTACACGTTTCACATTTTGATAATTGGTGAAGCCGACTTGTGAAAGATTAATTTTTGTATGTGCAGATATATAAGACCGATTTGGATGATGCATTTGGTGTGATATATGGTGTGGTAGACTATTTTGAAGTGATTGAGCATAGTTTCTCATGCACATATTGATCTTGGTTGATCTGGTAAGCAGTTGCAGAGCAGAATAGAGAAAATAAGCAGATAGGTTACAATATATCATTTTGTACTTAATCAAAACTATTTTTTGGCATAATCAGATGTTATTTTAGAGCTCACCACTTATTGTAATCAATTTGTAATCTCTTGTAAGGTAGAGAGCCTCCTTCTAGGGGTTGCCCTGTTTCTGTAACTTGAGAAGTGAGCTCTAGGCAGTGTGCCTAAATACAAGTGCATTCCCCTTATGTAATATTATTTTGCTACTAACCTGATAGTTCTGATACTTAATATAAGTACAAATCCAATAGCGAACAAGATGAGAGGGGGGGGGGTGAATCATACAAACTTAATCATCCATAAAAACATCAGATTCAACCTAGGTAACATATATTTCAGTAATATAACAAAAACTGTTAATCATGCAAACTCAAAAGCATATGAACAATATAAACCTCATAACACCAGATTTAACATAGAAACCCAAATAGGGAAAAACCACTGTGGGATTTCGGACCCACTAAGAAATATACTCTTCTAGAGTATGCTCGGTTAAAAGCAAATCCTGTTAAAGATTACAAACACATTGCTAGATATGACCCGGTTAAGGGATTTCCCTCAGATCTATTAGGATCTTCACTTTGTTAGAAGTGACCTTGTTAAAGGATTTCAAACACTCAATCAGAATGTCACCTTTCTAGAGGGTTTACATATAAGACTGTTAAGTCCACTTGGTTAAGAGATTTTTTGTCACTTTCACAAAATAACAGTAATAAAAAATCTATCTGCAACTTCTCATCTAAAATGCTAAAGCAGATTCTTATTTGTTCAATAAAATATAGACATAGAACTAATCTTGTTTATCTACTGGGCTTCTATACTCTGTTATTCAAACAGGTCTTCAAGCTTTTGTGCTCGGTAATCACTATGTAGCATCCCTGTGCATACACTTGCTCGCATACATTGTTTATCAACAATTTCCTATTTATAAACAATTAGGTAACCACTTAATCTCCTTGATCACATTTCCCATGATCAATCATAGCCATCAGATCTTCAATCTTGTCGAGGTTCAATGTATCTTTCGAACTAAAAATGTTTTACCCCACCTTGGAACTTGCATAATAGTCTTGGAACTTGTGCCAGGGTATTGCGGTTCAATTTGAGTTGTAGATCTTCATGCCAACTTTCCATTGCCTTAGATACATTAACAAACTTCATTCATGGCTCACCAATCATTTAATTCACTCCACCTCATCAGCTTCCTTCATTAAATACCGCATGTAAACATTTAGTGCATTCTATTATAGCTCAGTTACAACTCGGTAACAACTCGATGAATACTAAACTCCACTCAGTAGACATTCCGCCTTCATTAACCAATAGCGATAACCTTAGGGTTTATTGACTAGGTTCCTTAGGGTTTACCGCCTAGGTTCTTTGCTTGATAACATAGTATAGTATTAACCTTTACAATTTACAACATATGTATGATGTTAAAACAATCTAAACATCATGATCTCATTAGTGTCTGACTCGGTAGTCGTTGCCCATTGAATACCTTATTCATCATATTCTTTCCTGTGTCTTTTATCGACATCTTTATAATCTTCATATCATACTTCTCAAGATATGGCAACATCATACTGAATTAGAAAATCAATTTCTTGACATCAATGACAAAATAATAATATCAAGACAGTAAAACATCTTTAATCAGTTATATCCATAATCATCAACAACCTTGTCAATATCCTTATGAAATGCCAACAATCTTTCATTGTCTGTTATAATGCAATATTGCCAACAATCTCCCCCTTTGGCATTGATGGAAAAATGAATTGATTTGACCTTAAAAGATTCGGATTGTTGTGATTCTAAAATGCTGAAATGCTCTCCCCCATACATTAGACTTCTCCTATTTTCAGTCTTCTTTCTAATCTGTAGTCTGCTCAGTTTGCTCTTAGTCTTCTCCCTTGATAGGTCTTCTCTCAGTCGTCTCTCCTTTATAGTAGTCTTCTCCCCCTTTGTAGGTCTTCTGCCCCTTTGACAACAATGCCAAAAAGTAAAGAACTAAAATATAATTACTTTTCCTGTAAGAAGTTATTTCCTGCTGTTGTGTATCAATTGAGTCTCGATCAAAGCATTTGTCTTCAATTCCTGTTCCCTATAATATTTCTTGTACACCTTTAGAAAACATCCTAAAGTGTATAAATCAGCATCAACTCCCAAAAGATATTCATTAGAGTCATCGGATTGATGCTTTCACGGAACTTGGTTAGTGAGTAGAAGATAGAGGTAGGACCCCTAACTTACTTCTAAGATGTTCAAAAGTGTCCTTTGGTAGTGGTTTGGTGAAGATATCTGCTATTTGTTTATTTGTGCTAACATACTCCAATACCACTTTGTTCTCTTGAGCTTCTTCTCTAAGATAATGATATTTGATAGATATGTGCTTTGTCTTAGAGTGCATAACAGGATTCTTTGAAATATTAATGGCACTAGTATTGTCATAGAATATAGTTACTAGCTCGGTAACTTTTTCGTTTATACCTTCCAACAGTTGTTTGATCCATGCAATGTTGGTACAATTCAATGCTACAGCAACGTATTCAGCTTCTGCTATTGATTGTGAAACACATCCTTGTTTCTTGCTAAGCCAAATCACTAGTCTTTCTCCTAAAAAGAAAGCTCCTCCACTTGTGCTTTTCCTGTCATCAATGTTGCCTGCCCAATCAGCATCAGTATAAACTTTTAATCAAAATCATTTCCTTTCTAAAATACTAAGCCATAATCCTCTGTGCCTTTCAAGTATCTAAAAATTCTTTTGATTGCTGGCATGCGTGTTTCCTTAGGATCTGCAGAGAATCTTGCAACTATACCTACTGCATGTGCTATGTCTGGTCTGCTGTGAACAACATATTGTAGTTTTCCAATCATGGATCGATAGAGTGTCTCATCAACAGATGCAGATTCATCATTCTTAGATAATTTACAGTTGGTAGTCATAGGAGTACTTACTGGTTTTGAATCATCCATTCCAAATTTCTTCAAGATTTCCTTTATGTACTTGGATTGAGTAATTAAAATCTCATTTTTCATTTGCAGTATCTATAAACCTATAAAATACTTTATCTCACTGATTAATGACATCTCAAATTCTTTTCTCATTTCATTTCCAAAGTTCTTGCATAAAGAGTCATTTCCATAAAATATAATATCATCAACAAATATGGTTGAGATTAGTATTCCATTTTCATCATTCTTCATGTACATGTTGTTGTTCTCACTTGTCCTTATAAAACCAATCTTAATCAAATAAGAGTGTAATCTTTCATACCATGCTCTTGGTGCTTGTTTCAAACCATATAAAGCTTTGTTCAATTTACATACCTGATCTTTATTATCGTCTTCAACAAATCCTTCAGGTTGTTCAATGAAAACTTCTTCGTCTAATATTCCATTCAGAAAATGTAGATTTGACATCCATTTGATATATCTTGAAATTTTTGAAAGCAGCATAGGCCAACAATGTTCTAACTCCTTCAAGTCTAGCAACAGGTGCAAAAGTTTCACCATAATCAATTCCTTCTTCTTGAGCATAACCTTTGCAAACTAGTCTTGCTTTGTTTCGAATGACTTCACATTTTTCATTTAGCTTGTTTCTAAAAATCCACTTTGTACTGATTACATTTTTGTCCTTTGGTCTTGGGATTAGTGTCCATGTGTCATTCTTCTTGATTTGATCAATCTCTTATGTCATAGAATCTACCCAATCTTCACTATTAAATACCTCTTTTACTATTCTCGATTCAAATTCAGATATCAAGCATGTGTTATGTCTCAGTTTATTCCTTGTCATCACTGGATCATCCTTATCTCCTATAATCTGACTTGGTCCATGATGTCTTCTGACATACTTGGCTAATACAGGCTTGGTATGATCTTCTTCATCACTCGATAACTGGATAATTTCTTCATTTTCTTCAACAGTCTTCTCGGTAGGACTTCTCGGTTGAACATAGACAAATCCATCATAGTCTTCTGGTTCCTTGGAATTTCCTTCATCATTTCTTTTTTCAAATTCATCAATTTTCACATTTGCACTTTCTACTATTTTGTTAGATGATTTGATCAAACATTTAAGTGTTTTGCTTCTAGAAGAGTAACCTAGAAACATTCCTTCTTCACTTTTCTGATCAAATTTGCCATTTCTATCATCTTTATGAACATAGCATCTACTTCCAAATATTTTAACTTACATTAGGTTTCTTATCATACCAGATTTCATATGGTGTCTTCAAAGTACCTTTCTTCAATTGAACTCGGTTCAAGGTGTAAACTGTTGTGCTTATTGCTTCTCTCCAAAATGTTTGTGGCACCTTCTTTTTAATCATCAGTGTTTTAGCACAATCCACAATAGATCTATTTCTTCTCTTAGCTATTCCATTCTGCTGTGGATTTCTCGGTGCAGAGACTTGTCTTTTAATACCATGATCATTGCAAAATAACTTGAACTCATCAGATGTGAACTCTCCTCCTCTATCTGATCTAAGACATTTCAGTTGTCTTCCTGTTTCATTTTCAACTCTTGCCTTGTACCATTTAAACATTTGAAAAGCTTTTAATTTTTCTTTTAAAAACATTACTGACATCATCCTTGAATAGTCATCCACAAATAGTATGAAATATTTATCACCATAATAACTTTGAACTTTCATAGGACCACAAAGATCAGTGTGCACTAGATCTAAAATTCCCTTAGAAGTGTAAGACTTACTTGTAAAGCTTGATCTTGTCATCTTACCCATCTGGCATCCTCGGCACATAGAATTCTCAGGTTTTTCAAGACTCGGTAGACCTCTTACTCTGTGCTTCTTACTTATTTTGGTTAGATTATCAAAATTGACATGACAAAACCTTTTATGCCATAACCAGGTATCATCTAACTTTGCATGCAAACACTTATTTCAAGTTGAGTCAAGGTGAAATGTGTTACCTTTTGTTTGTGTCCCGGTAGTAGCCAACTTTCCATTTTTGTCATGAACTTTGACAATTCCCTTCTGAAATTCTATTCGGTAACCTGTGTTGTTTAGCTGTGCTACACTCAACAAATTGTATTTCAGACCTTCAACCCAATAAACATCATTGCATCTTGCATTATCAAGAAGTTTTATAGATCCTTTACCTCTCACTGGACATGGTGCATCATTACCAAATCTAACATAGCCTCTGTCATAATCTTCTAATATAACAAACTTATGTTTATCTCCCATCATATGATGTGAGCATCCACTATCTATAATCCAAGAATCATTAGTGTTTATGTGAGATATTAGGGCTTTTTCTTCATACCTTTCTTCATCTGAGCCATCCTTGATAGCCGCATAAACTACTTCCTTTGTATTAGTCTCATTTGATTTATCATCGTTAGATTCCTCATTAGCTATTAAGCATGTCTTTCTATCTCTTCTTCTGAAGTCTCGGTGTCCTCTGTAATGATTATCTTTCTATTTGTTATCTCAGTAATCTCTCTTTTCAGTAAAATATTTGTCAGGACAGTTAGAAGCCATATGTCCTATTTTATCACAATTGAAACATTTCAAAGGTAGTTTTCCTTTATACTTACCTTTGCCTCTCGGTAACCTTTTGGCTAATAGTGCTTCAAACTCTTCTTGCTTTCTGATTTCCTCATACAGTTTTTGTACTGCCTCCATGTTCTTACGAAATCTTTCACTTTCTCCACTGTGATCTCCTTCAGAGTATTTATACTTTCTTTCATTGAAATCATTGGATTCATCAAGATGAAAAGAACTAAATGCAGATTCAACTTTATTTACCAAAGATCCACTCTTATCAAAATTACTTAAATCAAATGCATGTAGCTTACCAATAGTAGCATCTAAAGAAACTGGCATATTAGGTACAGACCTCAATTCATTGATTGCAAAGACTCGGATTACATAAGCTGGTAGAAGGGTTCTCAACAACTTACTTGTTATGTCCTTTTCTTCAATAGTTCCACCTGCTCCTTTGATTTGATTGACAATCTCCTTTAGTCTTGTACTATACTAAGTTATGTTCTCACCTTCATTCATCCTCATAGATTCAAGTTGTCCTCTTAGAGTATCTATTTTTACTCTTTGAACATGTTCATCTCCTCCATATACTGATATGAGCTTATCCCACATTGCCTTTGCATCATTGCAGCCTTCTAGATCATTAAACTCTGAGTTGGTCAATGCAAATGTTATTTCAATCATTGCTTGAATATGTTCTTGCTTCACCTTTATCTCTTCCATAGTCAATGTATAGGTGCTCGGTGTGACAAAATCATTATCTAGATAGTATACACCATATTCTCCAACTCCTGATAGATGTAGCTTCATCCTTTTCTGCCATGTAGAGAAACTTGACTTGTTCAGCTTCGGTGCATCCCTCCTATACATCTTTGGATCTTTAAGTCAAGTGCCTTTAAACTTTCCTTTCGAAGTCCAAAGCTCTGATACCAATTGATAGTTCTGATACTTAATCTAAGTACAGATCCAATAGCCAACAAGATGAGAGGGGGGGGGGGGCGGTGGGGGTGAATCATACAAACTTAATCTTCCATAAAAATATTAGATTCAACCTCGGTAACATATACTTCAATCATATAGCCAAAACTATCAAACATGCAAACTCAAAAGCATATAAACATCATAAACCTCATAACACCAGATTTAATGTGGAAACCTAAATAGGGAAAAACCACTGTGGGATTTCGGACCCACTAAGAAATATACTCTTCTAGAGTATGCTCAGTTAAAAGTAAATCCTGTTAAAGATTACAAACACATTGCTAGATGTGACCCAGTTAAGGGATTTGCCTCAGATCTGTTAGGATCTTCACCTTGTTAGAAGTGACCTTGTTAAAGGATTTCAAACACTCAATCAGAATGTCACCTTGCTAGAGTGTTTTACAAATAAGACTGTTAAGTCCACTCGGTTAAGAGATTTTCTATCACTTTCACAAAATAACAGTAATAAAATCTATCTGCAACTTCACATCTAAAATGCTAAAGTAGATTCCTATTTGTTGAATACAATCTAGACATAGAACTAATCTTGTCTATCTGCTGGGCTTCTATACTCTGTTATACAAATAGGTCTTCAAGTTTTTGTGCTCAGTAATCACTATGTAGCATCCCTATGCATACACTTGCCTGCATACATTGTTTATCAACAGTTTCCTATTTATAAACAATTAGGTAACCGCTTAATCTCCTTGATCACATTTCCCATGATCAGTCATAGCCATCAGATCTTTGATCTTGTCCAGGTTTAATGTATCTTTTGATCTGAAAATGTTTTACCCTGCCTTGGAAATTGCATACATTTCTTGGAACTTGTGCTAGGGTACTATGGTTCAATCTGAGTTGTAGATCTTTATGCCGACTTTCTATTTCCTTAGATTCATTAACAAACTTCATGCATGGCTCACCAATCATTTTATAAGTTTCAGCTCATCAGCTTCCTTCATTAAATATCGCATGTAAACATTTAATGCATTCTGTTATAGCTCGGTTACAACTCAGTAACAACTCGGTGAATACTAAACTTCACTCGATAGACATTCCACCTTCATTAACCGATAGCGATAACCTTAGGGTTTACCGACTAGATTCCTTAGGGTTTACCAACTAGGTTCTTTGCTTGATAACATAGTATAGTATTAACCTTTACAATTTACGACATATGTATGATGTTAAAACAATCTAAAACATCATGATCTCATCATTGTCAGACTTGGTAATAGTTGCCCATTGAATACCTTATTCATCCCCTTATTCATCATATTTTTTCTTGTGTCTTTTACTGACATCTTTATACTCTTTAAATCATACTTCTCAAGATATGGCAACATCAGACTGAATTAGAAAATCAATTTCTTGACATCAATGACGAAATAATAATATCAAGATAGTAAAACATCCTTCATCAGTTATATCCATAATCATCAACAACCTTCTCAATATCCTTATGAAATGCCAACAATCTTTCATTGTCAGTTATAATGCTATATTGCCAACAACTTGGTCCTTCGAAAAATCCACAAGTCAAAAAGGTTTTTTTTGTCTCTACAAATGAAGCCCAAACCTACAATTACAGCTCCGCACCTGCAAGGGTTGTGGATAGGGGTTTTTCGCAATCAAACCCTAGTTGACGAATCAACCTTGAAAGAAAGTAATTGCAAATGCTTAAATATGAATAATGGAAATGCATACCTTGTAGATTTGCAATTTGTTTATGATGATTGCTTTGCTTCTTGAATGTAATCACAAATGTTGTATGAAACGGCATGTAACATGACAAAACCCTTAAACACACATGCTTGCAAATGAATGTTGTAATGTTTCTCCAATGAATGAATGAAGAGGACACATGAAGAAGAGAACTTGATGAATGCTTGAAGACCTTCCTCTGGTTTACCCAATTTTCACTTACCCCCTATTATCCAAATGAGAGGATTGAATCCCCTTTTATACTAGCTTAGAAGAATTAATTTTAATCTCACTAAAGGCTGACTTAGGATAATTTAAGTCCCTGAGAAGAAAATTAGGTCAAAGGGTCAGATGGACCCATCTTAGGGCCACCTAAAGAAGGGGAGTAACCATGTCCTACCCTAATTTGGGGCCTAGACAGGGTCCTGAAGTGATATTAGGGTTGAGATGGGAGGAAGTTCAGAATGAAGGTACAAAGAGGGGTCACAATCGAATAGGGAAATGCATTCGCAAAGGTGAGGGCCTAAGATCTGGTCAAAATTGCAAGGGTTGCAATTTTACAACACTATATATATACATATATATATATACATACATATATATATATATATATATATATGAATATATATATATGTATATATATATACATATATATATACATATATATATATTCATATGTATATATATATATGTATGTATATATATATATATGTATACATATACATATATGTATGTATATATATAAATATATATATATATATATGTATGTATACATATACATACATACACACACACATATATATATATACATATATACATATATATATATACATATATATATATATATATACATATATATATATACATATATATACATATATGTATACATATATGTGTACATATATATATACATATATATGTACATATATGTATATATATATATACATATATGTACATATATATACATATACATATATATATACATATATGTACATATATATACATATACATATATATATATATATATATATACATATATATATAAATATATATGTATCTATATGTATATATATATATATATGTATATAACGTATACATATCAACCCACTATATTACCAACTCTATGGATGGTAGCTATTCAATCTCTTTGGCCCCTACTGTGGTAGTCCCATGGGTGGATGTCAATAGGTATGTGTGGAACGCGAGTGACTCCTCAATGACATCCTCAAATCTCGATCCATCACTATACCCCTATACATTATTGACTCCATTTTGGCCTTTATAAGCTCGTGGTATAAATGCTTCATCTCCTCTTTCCCAAGCTCTAGCTCTATCCTAATATCCCCAAAAATGTTCTCATGCCACCCAACACTTTTTTGTGATATACATGTAATATGAGAGGACTTTGTAATACACGATGCAGTGATTATGTCTCCAAGAATGTGACGGATAAAATCATGCTATCCTTGCATGCTACCTATAAAGAGAGAGAAATAGAATGTCATACATATATATAATCATATAATAAAATTTAAATCTATCTTTAAACAAATTCTTACCTAGATCCCCCTCCTTCCAAGTAGGATTGGATGAGGTGGGTCCTTGACCTACAACAGTATATAGAACTACCCTACTACTCTCTTTGTGCTCATACTACCTCTTTGTCTTAAGATGTGTCTCTAATGGAGATGACCCATATAACCTCAAGCTCAGTCTCTGTAAGGCTACCTCCTCCTCATCTCTCACTGCATCATGTTCCTCATCCCCTCATGGTGGAGGGTCCATGGCTCAAATCTCACCTCTTGGATGATTGGGTACATCCTCTTACTCCTAATCATCCTCCCCATCCTCATTACTTGGACCCTCTAAAGCCTCATGTCTTCTATCCTCGCTATGTGAATCGACTGATCTCATCCAAGGATTTAGATTCCCTCCCATGTAGTCCAAAGGAAACATATCTCCTAGGAAGTTCCTCTCCCACCATGACACATAGCTCAACTGAACCCCCAACATCATCCTAAAGTGGGGGAATGTGTATGTCTCCCTCATCATCATCATCATCATCATCATCATCATCATCATCATCATCATCTATTGGCATTTGCATGAAGATTGCATTGATGATATGTTATATTGTCATTGATGTTAATTAACCAGTAATGATATTATTGATATTGTTGTAATGATTTTTTATAATTGGTAGGAAGAGCTAGTGAAGGAAACTGTAACTAGTAGGTAAGTTTGTGGAGTTAACCAGTATTGCTAAGTATTGAAGAGTTGAACTAGTAGACTATTGGAATTGTGTTGTCATTGATGTCAGCTGGTATGAGATGACTACTGGTATGAGATATGTATGTGCAACATTGTCATCAAGGAGTATAGGTTGAGATATCCTTGATATCACTTTGTGTTGCAAGACATCGGTAAGGTAAGGATGCAGGACACTGGTAAAGTAAGAAAGAGAATGTCATTAAGAGTAATGACCACTAGTGACAACAGTACACAAATTAGTGTCTGAATTGTGTGGATGGAATGGTAAAGTGACCGATATAGGTTCAATGTATCATAGGTAAGGAAAGGATGTCAACTGGTAAGTGATGTGTTGACATGCAAAAGTCAGATCAACCAAGTGAGTGGTTGTCAATTAGCAAAGCGCATGACTGGTGTACAAGCTAGATGGCCAAGGTGCTTGAGCTGATTGTCTGTGATGAAGAGGCAAAATGTTACCTAAATCACATCAACACTGGAAGAGAAGAATGAATAGGCCACCGGTATACTGTGAGGTTGCAGAACAATAGGAATCCCACTAAATGAAGATGCAGTCACCATGTGAAAGAGAAGACTGACAGTGAATATTCCCACACCTGATCACATGTGCATGTTTGAAGATGTGTTGCACAAATAATGAAGCCACGTGAGTATATTGCAGGATGTAGATGACAAGGTGTCACTCCATCGGTAAATGGAGCTTATCTCCTCTTATGCATAATGTGCATTATAGTTCAGAGAGATAAGGAAGAAGAGGTAAAGGCAAGTGTTTGAAGGCTCACACTGGATCTACTAGTGAATTGAAGGAATGCCTCAAGTGCATGAAATAAGGGTTATGCATTGGAACGATAGAGAAGACATGTTGGTATGCCAGAACAGATGAAGTGCGATGAGTTTGTCACCTTAACAAACTGGCAAAGATGTTATTGTTGGCATTTGTACAGAGTATGTTGACATAATGATATTATGTTGTCCTTGATGTCAATATGTTGGAGAGTGAACCGGTAATATGCTGAAATGTGAACCGGTACAATGTGGTGAACCGATATATGTGCAAAGAAGTGAACAAGTATATTGAAGCTAAGCAGCAGGCAACGAGAACTGGTATAGTGGTATAAAATGGTATATGAGCAATAGGTGAAGTGGTATGTTTGTCCAAGAGAACCGGTATAGTGGTATAAGCTGGTATATGAGCAATAGGTGAAGTGGTATGTTTGTCCAAGAGAACCAATTTGATGGAATGTGAACCAGCATATGGAATGTTTTCTATGAAGGTTTAATATAGTATGACTACCAGTTGGTAGTCTTAGCTTAAGGGATTCCAGTTGAAGTGTTCCAGGCTTGTGTGATTCAACCGATGACATCATATGATGAGCTATCATTGAAATGAAGATTAGATCATGGTGCCACATTAGCCTTGTGCGTGTGAAGGATCTTGCATGAAGGAGATTGATCATATCTACCTCCGAAATGTGCGAAGTTCTTGTAAATGGTGGAGAATGCATGATGGGTTATCGCCTCTATGAAGCGGTGAAGAACAAATGATGGAGAATGTCTTGAGATCTATTCAAGACCGTTGTATTCAAATGCAAAGTGTTCAATGGCCAGGATTGAACCGCCTAAATTGCTTAACCTAAATGTTTAGGGTTTAGGGTTATGTTGTCGACCTATCTGTTTCCTATAAGGTCGATGTTGTGTTTCATGCTGAGGTTGTTGGCAAATGGTGTGTGTGTATCTAAGTGCAAAGATATGTGATTCTTCCCAGACCGGATAAGAGGTATCATATCTACATAGTGTGTGTGCAGAAGGAAGGAACTTAAGCGGATCTATATTAGGCATTGAGTGCTATTATCAGAACATTATAATATTTGTTGATCTTTAACCACTTCAACAGTTGGAAAATCCCTTAACCGGGTAGCTTTAACCAGGTTGCTATAAATCCTTTAACAGGGTGACTCAAACTCATTGAGTTCTTGAAATCCTCTAACAAGGTTTAACCCTTAACCAGGTATTTATCCATCCCTTAACCGAGTGATCTCTAACAGGATTGGTTCCGAGCAGAACCTATTGTAACAGTCTTTAACCGGACTAGGCTCCTAACATGGCAGACTTCTAAAGAGTTCAAAAGTAGCTTGTGGGTATTCATCCCCACCATGGGTTTTACTAGTTGGGTTTCCACATGAAAAATTTGTGTTGTGTAGTGTTTTTCATTTGATGGTTTAAATGATTTGTGGCTGAAGGTAAATCATGTTGAGCTAGCTGTTATTATATTTCTGATGATAGATTACCTATTCATGCATAAGGGTGAAATGGAAGTGTAGTATTAAGTTGAGTGGAAAGCTAAGTGATTAACCAGTTAATGCTTGTCACAGTGATTCTTAACTTTACTAGTTGCTCTCTGTTTCAGACCGGTGTTACTATTTGTCAGACATTTGCAGTGTTCACAGTAAACTAGTTAGGGAAAATATCTTGTGACTATACTGATTCACCCCCCGCCCCCCCTCTCAGTACCGGTTTGGTACTTATTGTTCATCATTGAATTATCATTATTTAGGCTGATGAAGAAGGAGGCAAAGTGGAGCAATTGTAAATAGAGAATGAAATTGGCATACAAATGCCTTTGTTGGAAACCATTGAAGGATGTTGACATGTTGTCATCAGAATGGCTACTGGTAAGCATGAGAAACAGTTAGCAAGCGAAGAGGCTAAGAGTTATGACTCCCATCTGATGAAGAGGGACATGCTATGGATAGACATGTCTAATATACTGGTTAAGGAGTTCCACCGATAGTTCAACAAAGAGAAGACATGAGAAGTTAACTGGTAAAGTGTGAGATACTGAAAGGTTTAGTAAACTGGTAGAAAAGAGGAACTGATAGAGTGTTTGGTTGGTGATCCTATCTAGACTGATATAAAGATCCAGGATGGAAGTTGGTTGACATGGCTACCACATGGAGTCAAGGTGGTGGACTTGCACATAGTGGTAGATGAAATGAACACTGATAAGGTAGTTGTAGAGTTGGTCGACATTAATGGTAGATCCCACAAATCACGGGACGTATTACAAAGCTATCGTAGAGATTTGCGACTTGAGGTCTGGAGGACAACTAATATCCAGCTAAGAATGATTGAGGAGATCAAGGGGGATGAAGGAAACTGCAAGACCAATCTTGGTGCTTGACGAAGAGATCAGCCGATAGGGTGAAAAGAAGATTGCCAAAGAAAGAAAGCATCATCAAGAAGGCGTGCTAATGGTAGAGGTATACAGTTGCCGGTCATGGAGATCAGATCGAGAAAGATCTGATTGGATTTGGTTTACCTTGAGGATGATGAGGAAACCCTAACCACATAGAATTTGAATAGGCCTTTGGCAGGAAAACCAGGCTATAAATATGCAGGCCAAAGACATAGTTATGCGGCTGCTGAAGAGAAGAGGATAGTGCTACTACGAAGTGATTGAGTGTTACTTTTGCATGTGAGAGAAAATTAGTCAAGTTCTCAATACGTATCTAAGAAGAGACTGAGTGTGAGGGTGAATCAGGTTGAAGTGTTCAACCGATAGAAGAGCAGAACCGGTAGTATCCATACTAGTAGAGAAGGCAGACATAGAACTAGTAGAGTATAATAGTGGTAAAGATAAGATTAATGAGGAGGAGATCTGACAAATCAGAACAAGAGGAGAGGTGAACTGATAGAGTTTACCATTAAGAAAGCAGTAGATGAGTGAACCGGTGTAGCAGAGAAGGTATCTCACCGAAAGAGTAAGGTATATGAGATGGTTACAAGATTCACTTTTAATAGGGTTATAAAGTTTGTATTTGAATTTATCTTTGAGATTACTTAGTTCTAGCTCGGTGCAGGGGTTGTATCTCCTTTGGGTTGTATCCCATAAATATGTTAGGGGTTGGTACTCCTTGGGTGGGTGCCCTAGCCAATAAACAAGTCATGGGTTTTATCTCCTTGGGTTGGTGCCCTAAACATTGTAATAGAGATTTCATTATGAGGCTGGATTGGAGTAGTACACTCTAACAACATTGCTCACCGAGGTTTTTCCCATCTTGGGTTTTGCTCATATATATTGGTGTTATGTGATATCCCTTTATGTGAATGCATTTGTGTTTAGTCTACTCACTAATCGATAAGTCTGCATTCAACTAGAACTGTTAATCACTATAACTTCATAGGGATAGTTAAAGGAAAAAGTTTGAGAACCACTGATTCACCCCCCTCTCAATGGTTCATTGTGTCTAACAATTGGTATCAAATCCTAGGTTCATTGTTTACCAAGCTTTCTCTCACTTGGGTAGATTCTGGCTTAGGGACACAATGGTCTATTTAGTATTAATCCTTGCTCTAGTGTTTAATGGATCAAACTATTCTATTTGGAGTTGAAGAATGGAAGTTTTCCTATCCTCTCTAGGATTTGATGTATGGATGTTGGTTGTTAATGGTCTCCCTAGGAATGTTAGTCCTCCCTCCGGATCTGAAGAAGAAAGAAGATGCGTGTGTAATGAAGAAGCCATGAAGGCTATATTCAGTGGACTCACTAGTGATGTCTCCTCACAAGTGGACAAATGCAAAACAATAAAAATATTATGGGAGAGATTGAAGAAGCTCTATGGAAATGAGCCTACTACTACATGATCAGTTTGTGAAGATAGTATGAGAAATATATCTCATGCATCTGCAGATGATGAAGGAAGATTGACCAACAACTGATACATTGATGAAGAAGGAACCCACCTCTTCATGGCTCAAGAATCAAAAGATGTGAGGCACACATCTGATACTGATAAGACAAAGGGATCCCACTGATATGATGTTTTTGGCAGTGATGATGAAGAAGAAGAAGAAGACTAGGCAGATAGATCTAGCCATCAAGATCTATTTGAGACTGAAGGAGAAGAAGAAGATGAAGCTGAGGTTGATCTTGAAGGAGAGCTTGTAAATTCATTTGAAGAACTCAATAGACTTAGAAGGGAATACAAGCTATTCAAGAATGCTTCTATAGTGGAATAAAACCAGCTGACAAAATGCCTTGAAGAATCTGAGAAATGTATCTCAGAGTTGAAGACTCAACAAGAAGGCACCAAGGAGTGTCAGTGCAGTGATGTAGCCTTTGAGCTAGAAGAAAAAGATAAAGATTATCAAAAGATGCTTGGAGAAATGGAGGTTCTCTGAAATGACCTTCAGAGGTGTCAAGATGAGCTCAAGGTAAGAATTTGATTTGATGGCAACAGTGATGACTTGGAAAAAATCTTGAAGAAACAAAAGCACGCCAAGGACACTGAAGGTTTAGGTTGTGGTTCTGGTGAATGATCCACCAACAAGAATGTCCCCCACAATGAGATTTTTTTTGTCTTCTCTAATGAAGAAAACAAAGGCCAAACCTTCATAGTGAGAAATTCTCCCTAGAAGAAGGTTGACCTAACCACAACCGGTGAAGAATTGTAGACAAGAAAGAAGACCAGTGCTGCAAGAAGGAGGAACAATGCAGATCCCAAAGGTAAAGGAAAGATGGGAGAAGAATGCTTCACCGGAAGTAGTAAAATGAGAAGACAACAAAGAAAACCTCCTACCAGTAGAAGACAAGGAAGTTCTATCACCCATAGGATAAAGCAAGTGTGGGAGAAGAAGAGATCAGATGAAAGAGCTACACAAAATGGACAACCTAGGATCCATCCTTGAAGAATCAGAAATGGAGATGCTAAACTGGTAATATTTCCCCATGCATGGAAAAATAAATTTGTAAGTCATATGCCATCATTTACCAGTTACTACTTTGCATGTAATGCTTATGGCCATAGGGTAGAGGAATGTAGAAAGGGATCTAGAAAGAATAATATAGGATCTCATAGACATCATGCATATGAGAAAAATGTATCCAAGAGTAGATACATGCATATCCCCTCTCTTGGTTATGCTAGAAAGAATCCATTTGTTGTTCCTACTAATGCGAATGTTGTTTGTCATAACTACAATGGATTTGGCCATAGAGAGTTTAAATACAGGAAGAGGAATCTGTAGTTATATGGAGGCTGATATAGAAACTATGATCTATAGAAAAGTGGGTACAAAGAATATGGAAGTCAAAGACCTACTTGGAATGAAATAAGAAATGTCCCTATAGGAGCAAGGGGTCCACCGGTTCTGGCAACAAGATAAAATGGGATGACAAAAAGAAGATGGTCTAACTAGCATGCTAAGAGATTACCCAATCATGAAGTTGGGATGGATGCTATTTGTTACTATAGCACTACTTCCAGTTGTGAGGAAAAATTAAGAAATGGAAGGACCCATTAGCAAAAGATGGTAAGACCTGCTCCCAAGACTAAAAATGGGAAGAAGAATAAGACCAAGTAGGTATGGAGGACCATGGACCGACACTGTGCATTCAATGCACATATGATATCTCCTAAGGCCTAAAGGAGATGCAGGACCTTAGGGGGAGTAGTACATTGAATTTATCATTCACCCCCTTAGTGAAGAAGGACACATGGGAAAACATGCTGTTGTCGGTATGAAGGATGAAATCGAGAGGATAAGTGTGTGTAGAGGCTTCCCTGACTACACACCTACATGTGAAATTTGGATCACTATTGTTGTGTCAAAGTATGATGAGATAACAATTGGAATCAGATACTTGGGGACACAAGATGTCAGGAGTCGCAGGAAGGTGCTCCGATAGTGATAGTGGGCCAGTATAGGGAACCGGTATGTGTAGGATGTTACTGGCATGGATGCTAATAAGTACTTGTAGGTTATGTAAGACAATGAGGTTGGAGATTATTGCAATAGCCCCAATAGTATGGAATGTGAAGTTATGTCTGAGGTGGTGTTGATGAGGACCTGAATGACATAAGTTGGCCCAGTTGTTTGGGCTAACCATTTTGAATCTTGGCATGATGATAACATTGTTTGGCATTGTGTAGATCTAGGATCATGTCATAGGTTGTGGTGGATTCAATGGAACTGAAGGATGATCAGATGATCACATATGCACAGCTCAACTGATATATGGAGATGATTAGAGCCCCGGTATTGGACCTGACCAGAGATAAGGACTTGAGATGTATGACTAAGGGGCAGTTCAAGTGCTCATGATGCAGAGCCGACATGCTTGAACTTGTAAGGATACTGACTGCCCAAACTACAGGTGATGGAAATTGTAGTAAGTATACCCAAGAGAATTTCATGGTTATGGGTATCTACCTATCATGTGGTTGGTTGTATTCATAATACAATCACATTTTATTCTAAAGAAATTTGGGATCAAATAGGAGGTGTTGCAGGTTGACCGACAGGTGAGTAGTAGTCAATGACACATCCTTGTGCAGTTGAGTGTTTTAACCAAATGTTATGAAATATGCATATAATCAATTAGTGTTAGTTGATAGTTTAGTCCTCCATCTCAAGTACTATAACTTGAGAATATATAACAAGAGGTATCAAAGGAGGAGATGCATCCAATGAATATAAAAAGGGATAAACAATTATGTCAGTGACCAGAAAACACAAGGAGGAATGATATCCTGATAGTGCCCTTTGCCATTGTTGTCAAAGGGGGAGAAAGATTTTCTAGTATACTGCATAATACATGAGAGAGAATCTATTGGATCATACAAAGAGGGAAAGAGATTATGTAGTATGTCGGATACTACATGTGTTGACATCAATGCCAAAGGGGGAGATTATTGGAATTATCTTGTCATTGATGTTAACTGGTATGGGATGACTACCGATATGAGAGATATATGTGCAACATTGTCGTGGAGGAGTATGGGTTAAAATATCCTTGATA
The DNA here is from genome assembly GCF_030272615.1 of Cryptomeria japonica. Taxonomy (NCBI): domain Eukaryota; kingdom Viridiplantae; phylum Streptophyta; class Pinopsida; order Cupressales; family Cupressaceae; genus Cryptomeria; species Cryptomeria japonica. The sequence continues at coordinate 583,480,508 of NC_081413.1, forward strand.
TCACTTTGTGTTGCAGGACATTGGTAAGGTATGGATGCAGTTAACTAGTAAAGTAAAGAAGAGAATGTCACTCAGAGTAATGACCACTAGTGACACCGATACACAAGTTAGTGACTGACTTGTGTGGATGGAATGGTAAATTGATCGATATCGGTATAGTGTATCACTGGTAAGGAAAGGATGTCAACTGGTAAGTGTTGTGTTGACATGGAGAAGTCAGATCAACCAAGTGAGTGGTTGTCATTTGACAAAGCTCATGACTGATGTATAAGCTAGATGGCCAAGGTGCCTGAGTTGATTGTTTGTGATGAAGAGGCTGAATGTTACCTAAATCACATCAACACCAGAAGAGAAGAATGGATAGGTCATCGGTATGCTATGAGGTTGGAGAACAATAAGACTCCCACCGAATGAAGATTTAGTCACCATGTGAAGAGATGACTGGTAGTGAATGTTCCCACACCGATTCACATGTGCATGTTTGAAGATGTGTTGCACAAACAGGGAAGCCACATGAGTATATTGAAGGATATAGATGATAAGGTGTCACTCAACCATTAAATGGAGATTATCTCCTATTATGCATAATGTGCATTATAGTTCTATAAGATAAGGAAGAAGAGGTAAAGGAAAGTGTTTGAAGGCTCACACCAGATCTACTGGTGAATTGAAGGAATGCCTCAAGTGCATGAAATCAAGGTTATGCACTAGACCGACAGAGAAAACATGTTGGGATGTCAAAACAAATGAAGTGTGATGAGTTTGTCACCATGACAAACTGATAGAGATGTTATTCAGACTAATGAAGAAGGAGGCAAAGTGGAGCAACTAAAAAATAGAGAATAAAACCAGCATGCAGATGCCTTAGTGGGAAACAACTAAAGGATGATGACATATTGTCATTAGGATGGATACCGTTAAGCATGAGAACTGGTAAGGAAGCAAAGAGGCTAAGAGTTATGCCTCCCATTTGATGGAGATGGACATGCTATGGATAGACATGTCTGATATACTGGTTAAGGGGTTGCACTATTAGTTCAACAAAGAGAAGACATGAGAAGTTAACTGGTAAAGTGTGAGATACCAACATGTTTAGTAAACCAACAGAAAAGAGGAACCGGTAGAGTGTTTGGTCGGTGATCCTATTTGGACCAACATAAAGATCCAAGCTAGAATTTGGTCGACATGGATGCCACATGGAGTCAAGGTGGTGGACTTGCATGCAATGGTAGATGTAATGAACACTGATAAGGTAGTTGCAGAGTTGGTCCACATTAATGGTAGATCCCACAAATCATGGGATGTGTTGCAGAGCTTTCATAGAGGTTTGCGGCTTGATGTCAAGAGGACAACTAAGATCGAGTTGTATGAAGGAAACTACAAGACCAATCTTGGTTCTTGACCAAGAGATCAGTCGATAGGGAAAAAAGAAGATTGCCAAAGAAAGAAGGCATGTTAATGGCAGAGGTGTACAGTTGGCTGTCAAGGAGATCAGATCGGGCAAGATCTGATTGGATTTGGTTTACCTCGAGGATGATGAGGAAACCCTAAGTGCCTAGAATTTGAATAGGCCTTTGGCAGGAAAACCAGGCTATAAATATGTAGGCCAAAGATAGTTATGTGGCTATTAAAGAGAAGAGGATAGTGTTGTTGCAAAGTGATTGAGTGTTACTTTTGCATGTGAGAGATAATCAGTCAAGTGCTGAATGTGTATCAAAGAAGAGACTAAGTGTGGGGATGAATAAGGTTGAAGTGCTCATCTGGTAGAAGAGAAGAACCAGTAGTGTCCATATCGGTAGAGCAGAAGTGAAGGAAGTTGGAGTGAAGGTAGGCATTGAACCCACAAAGTATAGTACTCGTAAAGAGCAAAGCAGTGAGGAGGGGATCTAGCAAAGAAAAACAAGAGGAGAGGTGATTTGGTAGATTTTACCAGTAAGAAAGAAGCATATGAGAGAAGCAGAAGAGTTAACCAGTGTAGCAGAGAAGGTGTCTCATTCGAAGAGTAAAGTATATGAGATGGTTAGAAAATTCACTTGTAATAGGGTTATCAAGTTTGTTTTTGAAGTGATCTTTGAGATCACTAAGTTGTAGCTTGGTGCAGGGGTTAAAGCCCATAAATTTGTTAGGGGTTGGTGCTCCTTGGGTTGATGCCCTAAATTAGGGGCTGTAGCTCCCTGGTTTGGTACCCTAAACATTGTAAAAAAGATTTCATTGTGAGGATGGATTAGAGGAATAAACTCCAACAGCATTGCTCACCAAGTTTTTTCCCATCTTGGGTTTTCCTCCTATATATTGGTGCTATGTGATGTCCCTCTGTGTGAATGCATTTGTGTTTAGTCTCCTCACTAACTAGTAAGTCTACATTAAGCTAGAATTGTTAATCAATATACTTTCATAGGGATAGTTAAAGGCAAAAGTTTGAGAACCACTGATTCACCCCCCTCTCAGTGGTGCATTGTGTCTTACTGATATTGTTGATATTATTATAATGATGTTTGGTAATCGGTAGGAAGAGATAGTGAAGGTAACTGTAACTGGTAGGTAAGTTTGTGGAGTGAACCGGTAAACCCTACCTATTGATTTGATAAACCCTAACCGATTAAGTTTGGTTATATTGGTTTATGATCTAATGATGAGCGGTAATGATAATGACAATATTCTTATTGTATGAACATAGTTTCAGAGTAATTTTGGCATGTTGTAGTAATGGTTTTTGTCTAGGGAATGAGAAAGTATATTGCATGTAATGAAAAGTGTGTGATGAGTTACTGAGTTCGATGAAGCGGTGATCAAGGAGTGGTCATGGTTTTCTTGATTGATGTGCAGATATTTCTATGTAATTCAACCGTCATACTTGAACCAAATTATTTGTAATATCTATGAGTGAATCAGGTTTTTATTGTGTTACTAGCCTAATTGATTTGTTTATAAGGTTGATGAACTGTTTAGTTTGAGTGCTGGAAAAGTTCTAGTTGAGTGTGTGGTTGCCGAACCAGATGATGTATCTGCAGTTTGAGTAAAGGTAGATAGGAGCATGAAAATGATCTAAACAAGAAAGTGTAGTGCTATTCAAATAGATCATCAAATTCCTGTTGTTTTCTAACAATCACAACAGATTGAAATCCCCTAACCGGGTAAGCTCTAACAAGCTTGGTGCTATTCAAATCCTCTAACCAGGTGATCCATTAGCTTGGATATCTAATCCTCTACTGAGGTTACTCCTTATAGGTTATTGCTTCTAACAAGGAATTATATTCAATCCCTTAATCGGGTGGTCCCTAACATGATCTGTTCTTAACAAGAATTTTGTAAAGCTTTAACAAGTTAGGCTCCTAACAGGGCGAACTTCAGAAGAGTTTAGATAGTTATCTTGTGAGTCTCAACTCACCGTGGTTTTTTCCACTTGAGTTTCCACATCAAAAATATTGTGTCAAGTGGTGAATGTTTTTGTGGTTATGTTCTTATGGTTGATTTGCTTAACTAATTATTCCACTTTGATAAGTCATGATAACCTGCAGCATAATGAAATGAAGTTTTACTTATGTCAGTAAAAGAATTTTGGTGTTTATGAGTTTGAAGTTTTTTACTGTTAGTTTGTTGTAACAGTCTTGAGGGTTTTTATCTTGACAATGATATTGAATTGATAGTTCTAAGTTTACTTTGAGAGAGTGATTTTGAGATTTGTAAAGTTTCTATCAGTTTTTCTATCTACTGATTCACCCCACCTCTCAGTAGGTGACCAAATTCTTATTCTTTCATCATACCATCAATTGGTATCAGAGCATCTCAGGTCCTCTAAGGTCTAAGCCTAACAACTTGAGGTAAATATATTACAGATCACGATGAAGAAGGAAGGTCTGAAGTTTAATAGAGAGAACTATAGGATATGGAGTGATAGAATGCAAATTTATATCAAAAGTCTAGGAAATCAATACTGGGAACATGTTGTTACTCAATATGTTATACTTAGTGGGATTATGGCTGATGATCAGAAGAAAGAGCAACAAGAAAATAATCAAGCATTAGAGTCTATTATCAGTTCTTTATTTGATGCAGAGTATGTAGATGTTCATGGTATAGAGACTACATATGAGGTATGGAAGAAACTTAAAGAGATTTATAGCGATGATGGACATGTAAAGATTGTTGAAGAAGAGAGTCTAACTCGAAAGTTTGATGACATGAAAATGACTGAAGGTGAGAATATCCAGCAGTATGGTCAAAGGATAAAAGAGATAGTTGGTGAGATTAAGAGTCCAGGAGGTAAAGTGGAAGATGCCACAGTGACCAGTAAGGTATTGAGAACCCTGGTATCGGTCTACACTATCTGAGTTGCAATTATTTAGAAGCTAAAGTCTATTGACCAAACTAAGGTAACCCTTGACTCCATCATTGGAAAGCTTATTTTTTTTGAATTAAATGGTTATGATGGTAGTATACAGAAATCTATATCTACATTTAGAGCTTCTATTTCTAACCCATCTATGAGGAAAAGTAGAGATGTCAGTCACAATTATGAATCTAGATCTAGCAGAGAAGCTAATGATGAAGACAATTTAATCGAGCTTGAAGCATTGTTGGCCAAGCAATTGCCCAGAGGTACTGGTAAATATAGAGGTAAATTACCTTTGAAATGTTTTGCATGCAACAAGATTGCACACATAGCTGCTAACTGTCCTAATGGTGATAATGAGCACAAACGATAGAAACTCAAGAAGTATAAGGGTAAAGGGAAAAGAGATTGTCTTATTGTTGATGATGGTGGTATCACTAATGAAGAATTTGATGGTGATTCTAATGAAGATATTGTGTTTTTAGCCATATCTGATCAGAAGGCGTTAGTGTCTTGAATGGATAACTCTGATTATTGGATCATTAATAGTGGTTGTTCACATCACATGACTGGTTATTGGAGCAAATTTCTTTCTTTGAAGGAATTTGATGGCGGAGTTGTAAGATCTGGTAATGACTCACCTTGCATGGTAAAAGGTAAGGGAACTATTTCTCTTAATGTAAAGAGAAGTGCAGATGTTGTCTACTGGGTTGAAGGTTTAAAGCACAATCTTTTGAGTGTTGCACAACTCAATGATAGAGGATACCCATTGGAGTTTAAGAATGGTATGTGCAAAATCTATGTGAGAAAAGGTGAATTGATTGCAACCGGGAAGCAAACTAAAGGTAACCTATTTCACCTTAATCCTAAAGTCAGCAACTGTTTAATTGCAAAGATAGATGATAGTTGGCTTTGGCGTAGGATATTTTGCCATATAAACTTTGATAACATTGTTAAAGTGAGTAAGTCCAAGATAGTGAGAGGTTTGCCTCACTTGGACAAACTGGTTAATTCTCTATGTAAAGAATGTCAGTTGGGAAACATGACATCCTCAACTTTCAAGAGAAAATCCTTTTCAGCGGAACATTTGTTAGATTTGGTTCATACAAATCTTTGTGGACCAATAAGGACTAAAAGTATTCAAGGTGACAAATATTTTATGATCTTCACTGATGATTACTCAAGGATGATGTGGGTCACATTATTGAAGGATAAAACTAAAGAATTTAGTAAGTTCAAGGAATTCAGGGCCTTACTTGAGAAGGAGAATAGTAAGAAGATAAAGTGTTTGAGGACTGATCAAGGCGTTGAATTTACTTTTGTGGAATTCACTAGATATTGTGAAGAAAATGGTATCAAATGGAAACTTCCTACACTGAGGACACCACAACAAAATGGTATTGTAGAGAGAAATAACTGGTCAATTGTTGAAGTTCCTAGGATGATGTTGATAGAAGGAGGTGTAGCAAAAAATTTTTGGAGAGAAGATGTCATCACAACTGTCTACACTATGAATCGGATTTTGGTGAAGAGAGGTAAGGAAAAGACTCCTTATGAATACTGGTATGGTAGATCACCTAATGTTAGTTATTTCAAGATATTTGGAGGAAAATGTTTTATTAAGAGAGGTGATTATGTTAGCAAATTTCAGGCTAAAAGTGATGAAGGTATATTTCTTGGTTATTCCACCAAGAGTAAGGCCTACAAATGTTTTAACAACTAGACACATAGAATTATTGAGAGTTTTGATGTTCGCGTGGATGAATACCTTGAACTCTAAGAGGAAACCAGTGTGGAGAAAAAGGATTAAGATCCTTGTGTTTTGTTTTTGGAACCTGAAACTGTGAAACCTGAAATCGGTAAAGCAAATACTAATGTACTAGTTCAATCGAAACAAGTAAATTCAGAAGAAGATGATGACAATGAAGAATATGAACCTAAAGATAATAATCATGTTATTTCGAGATATGTGAGACAATCACAATCCTGAGCAGATTATTGGAGATAAGGATTCTAGAGTATTAACCAGAAGAAGAATTAGAGAGAATTCCTGCATGATCTCCACTATTGAGACAATAACTGCTAAGGAAGCATTTGGTGATGATTATTGGGTTAAAGATATGGAGGAGAAACTAGATCAAATTGAGAATAACAACACATGGAACCTAGTACCCTAACCGGTAAATAAAAATGTGATAGGTACTAAGTGAGTATTCATGAAGAAGTTAAATCAAGATGGTGTTGTAGTTCGCAATAAAGCTAGGTTATTTTACAGAGGTTATGCACAAGAGGAAGGAGAATATTATGGTGATACTTTTGCACTAGTGGAAAGACTGGAAGGTGTAAGAACTTTACTTGCATTTGCAGCACATAAGGGATTCAAGGTATATCAGATGGATGTAAAGTCAACATTTTTGAATGGGATACTAGAAGAAGAAGTATACATTGAGCAGCCAGATGGTTATGATTTGACTGATGAGAAAGACATGGTATGCAGATTTCATAAGGCTTTATATGGATTAAAGAAGGCACCAAGAGAATGGTATGAAAGGATTCATACACACCTGATGAAGATAGGTTTTCTGAGAACCAGTTAAGATAGAAACATATATCTCAAATCTGAAGGAGATAAAATACTGGTCAGTGAAGTATTTGTAGATGATATCATATTTGGAGGTAATGATGACATGAGCAATGATTTTGCAAAGGAAATGAAGAATGAGTTTGAGATGTCTCTAGTGGGAGAGATAAAAATTTCATAGGCTTCCAAATACAACAAATGAAGAGTGATATTTTCATCACACAGTCTAAGTATGTGAAAGAGGTTTTGAAGACATTTGGTATGAGTGATTGTAAACTAGTTGGGACACCAATGGTTATAGGTTGCAAGTTGTCTAAGGAAGATGAATCCACATCTGTTGATGAGAAGGAAAACATGTCAATGATTGGAAAATTGCACTATGTTGTTCACAACAGACCAAATATAGCTCATGCAGTTGGCCTAGTTGCTAGATTCCGAAAGAATCCTAAGGAAACACATTTGATAGCAATGAAGAGGATTTTTAGATATTTGAAAGGTACTGTTGGCTATGGATTATGGTATCCATATGGAGGAGACTTTGAATTGAAGGTGTACATGAATGCATATTGGGGAGTAAATATTGATGATAGGAAATGAACAACCGGTGGAGCATTTTTTCTTGGAGGAAGACTTGTTTCATGGAGTAGTAAGTAGCAGAGTTGTATATCACAATCTACTGCTGAAGGAGAGTATGTTGTAGCTTACATGAATTGTACCTAGACTATCTGGATGAGGCACATTTTGGAAGGTTTTTCGATGAAGATTTCAAAACCTATAAAGATCTTATGTGATAATACAAGTGCCATAAATATTTCCAAGAACCCTATTTTTCATGCATGAACCAAGCATATTGAATTGAAGTATCATTTCTTGAGGGAAAAAGTGTAGAGTAAAGATGTGATCTTGGATCATGTTTATACCAAGGAGCAGCTTGTAGATAGCTTTACTACACCTCTGCCTAATATTACTTTTGAGTATCTTAGAAGTCAGTTAGGGGTTGTACCCCTTCATGAGGTCAATTGAGCATGATGTAGATTACATCAGTCCCAGAGCTACTTGTAGAATTTTACAATAGGATTGGTGTAGAAGTGGAGTTATTCCACTGGGGGAGCATCAAGTTGTAGGCTGTTGATGTTGAACAATGAAATTTGTCATTGCATGTTTTACTTTCAATTTGGCATTGTTGTCAAAGGGGGAGAAGAACTATGTGATTTGTATGGTTGATAGAGAGAAGGAAGATAAGTTGAAGACAAGGTGAATACTTGGTAATGTAAACTAGAATTCCTATTCACAATCATAACAATCAATGGTATTGATATTTGTATTGCCATCAATGCGAAAGGGGGAGATTGTTGGCATTTGCATGAAGATTTCATTGATGATATGTTATGTTGTCATTGATGTCAATTAATCAGTAATGATATTGTTGCTATTGTTATAATGATGTTTTGTAACTGGTAGGAAGAGCTAGTGAAGGAAACTGTAACCGGTAGGCAAGTTTGTGGAGTGAACCGGTATTGCTAAGTATTGGAGAGTTGAATAGGTTAACCCTATCTGTTGATTTGATAAACCCTAACCAATTAAGTTTGGTTATATTGGTTTATGATCTGATGATGAGAGGTAATGATTATGACACATATGCTTATTGTATGAAGAGAGTTTCAAAGTGATTTTGGCGCATTTTTGAAATGATTTTTGTCTAGGGAATGAAAAAGTATATTGCATGTAATGCAAAGCGCGTGATGAGTTACTAAGTTTGATGAAGCGGTCATGACTTTCTTGATTGATATGCAGAGATTGCTATGTAATCCAACCATCATACTTGAGCTGACTTGTTTGTAATCTTTATGAGAGAATTAGGTTTTTGTTGTGTCACTGACCTAATTGATTTGTTTATAAGGTTGAAGAACTATTTATTTTGAGTGTTGGAAAATTTTTAGTTGAGTGTGTGGTTGCTAAACCAGATGATGTATCTACAGTTTGAGTAAAGGCAGATAGGATCATGACAAGGATCTAAATAAGAAAGTCTAGTGCTATTCAAAAAGATCAAAAACTCTTCTTGTTTTCTAACAATTACATCAGACTAAAATACCCTAACTGGGTAAGCTCTAATGAGCGTGGTGCTACTCAAATCCTCTAACCAAGTGATCCATTAGCTTCGATTTCAAATCCTCTACTAAGGTTACTCCTTACAGGGTATTACTTCTAACAAGGAATTATAGTCAATCCCTTAACCGAGTGGTCCCTAACATGATCTGTTCTTAACATGAATTTTGTAAAGCTTTAATAGGCTAGGCTCCTAACAGGGCAAACTTCAAAAGAGTTTAGATAGTTATCTTGTGAGTCTCAACTCACCGTGGTTTTTGCCACTTGAGTTTCCACATCAAAAATATTGTGTCAAGTGGTGAATGTTTTTGTGGTTATGTTCTTATGGTTGATTTGCTTAACTAATGATTCCACTTTGGTAAGTCATGATAACCGACAACATTATGAAATGAAGTTTTACTTATGTCAGTAAAATAATTTAGATGTTTATGAGTTTGAAGTTTCTTACTGTTAGTTTGTTGTAATAGTCAACTAGTTTATCTTGAGGGTTTTTATCTTGACAGTGATATTGCATTGATAGTTCTAAGTTTACTTTGAGAGAGTGATTTTGAGATTGGTGAAGTTTGCATCAATTTTTCTATCTACTGATTCACCCCCCTCCCCCCACTTAGTAGTTGATTGGATTATTATTTTTTCATCATACCATCATCATCATCATCACTATTATCATCATCGATAATCTCTATCTCATCTAGAGTAGGTTGGGATATCACTCATGGTCGCATGGCATTGCAAGAGTGTCCTTGATAATATGATGAAAGTATAAAGATCTAGTCAACTACTGAGAGGGGATGGGTGAATTAGTAGATAGAAAATTAACTAAACTTTCACCAAACTTATTTCCAACTTAGAAATAGCTCACAAAACTAACCAGTTTAGACACTTTAACAAAACTACAGGAGCATTGTCAAACCTTACCGGTTGACCAAATACATGAATGATATATTGCAATAGATCTGAAACATAAATACCATTTTACCAAAACCTTAAACAAATGCACTAATATAAGTAATAATATATTTTAGATCATTTCCAAACATTTAAATATATCTAAGCAGTTTTACCAGTCATTCATATCAACCATATCAAAACACATCCAAAAAATTATTTACCACTTGACACAATGATTTTTCACATGGAAACCCAAATAGGAAAAACCATAGTGGGGATGAATACCCACAAGTATTTTGAGCTCTTCTGAAGTTTGCCCTGTTAGGAGTCAAGCCTTGTTAAAAGCTTATACAATAATGTTTTGTTAAGAAGAGTTCTGGTTAAGGACCACCCAACTAAGGGATTGATTACAAATACCCTGTTAAAGGTAATAACTTGTTAAAGGTAACCTCGGTGGAAGATTTAAAATCCAAGATAATGGATCACCTAGTTAGAGGATTTCAACAAGCCTGTTAGAGCTCACCCAGCTAAGGGATTTTACTATTGTAATGGTTAGAGAACAACATGTTCTTTACTAATTTGGAAATAATACTTCCTTGCTGAATCAAATCCCTTACTGCTCCTATCTACCTTTAAATCATTATGTACACAAACCTCCTAGTTCAGTAACAATCACTATCACACAACCAAATTTTCTAAAACTCTTTTAAATAATCCATCAACCTTAAAAACAAATACATTAGGTTGGTAACACAAAACAAACCCTAAAATTCTTATAGAGATTACAAACACATCGGTTCAATCTTGATCATTAAATTACATTGCAATCAACTGCACATTCTTCTAGGCATCTTCAACTACTCTTGGATCACCACACTTTGAATCTTGTAAATCATCACGCTTTTGTCACTTGATACTATGCATTTGATCATTCCTAACATAAACGGTTATCTCTTATGTGCCAAATCTATTTCAAAAATCATCACGTGCAACATACGTGGAATCTTCATCACCGAACATCATTCGGTCATAAATTATCACACCCAGTCTACAAGCTTTATTGGTTAGGGTTCTAGCTCTCAACTAGTTAGGGTTACTGATTGATCTTCACTGCTTCAATACTAGTTGCTTTACTGCTTCATTACCGGTTTCCATTGACATCAATGACAACACTTCCAATCTTCAATACAATTTTCATCTAATTCCAACATTCTTCCACTTTGGCATTGATGACAATACAAATATAAATACCAATTGATTGCCATGATTGAGAGTAAAGCATATACATAGGTATAGGAATCCTGGTTTACATTTTTTACCATATATTCTCCTTCAATTGTATCTTCATATCTTCAGCAATCAATCATATACCTTTCTCCCCCTTTGACAGAAATTGCAAATTGAAGGTAAACCATTCAATTTTGTATCCATGCTTCATTGTTTTGGAATGAGTTGCTCTCCCTGTGAAGTAGCTCCATACTACACCAATCCTTTTTCAAGTTTTTCAATAGGCTCTGGGATTGATGTCTTCTCTATCTGCTTAATTGACTTCATGTAGGGGTACAACCCGTAACTTACCTCTAAGATATTCAAATGTAGCCTTAGGAAGAGGTTTAGTGAAAATATCTGGTAGTTATTTTTTAGTGGAAACATGCTCCAGTGATACTATTAGATAGTTCAAATAACTGGAAGACAATTGAGCGGGGGGGAGTGAATCATATGTCATAGATTACCGAAACTATTAGAAATTTAAACTTTAATACTGGAACCCAAAACATTAATACCAAAATAGCAGTTAATCCAACTACACATAAACAATAATCATAGAATAAAATCCATCCACATAACACCAAAATTTATACGTCGAAAACTCGGTAAAGGGAAAAACCACGGTGGGAAGCCTACCCACAGTCAGATAATACTTTTGTTGTAAGTATGTGAATTAAAATTAAAGTGGCAGGAAAATTTTTGAGTCTATGGGCATCTGTAGTATAGTCAGAACTCCTACAGAGAATATCAAACTCAAACAGAAATGTATCTGGATCCTCTATCACCAACCCATATAATTTAGGGAGTGAAGATGCTGGAATGTTCTTGAGGTTAGCATTATCATGCTAATCAAAGATGGGAAACTCAAACATTGGACTTGGTGGTGGTGGTGGATTATTCCCACTAGGAGGAGGGTTCCCTTGCATTGGACTTGTGGGGGTTGTTACTATAGGAAATTCTTCTTCTTGTGGACCAAAAAGGAACTGAAGACTACCTTCTGAAAATTCAGATTCTGGGTGATTCAAATTTTGTGGGGCTTAGTAAAGTTCAGCAAAAGGATTTATATCTAGGAAATTATCTTTTGCATGATTAGGATGAGTGGGCAGAAATCTATCTCTGGGGTCTCTTCTTCTGCTATGCATGCAGATTCATGAAATTTTCAACTAATTAAAAAAAACTATAATAACCATTAAAGGTTCTTAGTTTGACACCATCCCCGGCAATGATGCCAAAAATGTCTACTCCAACTATAATAATAATAATTCTAATTGAAATCTCAATCTGAAGTTTGGACATTCATCTGGTAAAGGTACTATTTTCATGGCTAGTGTTCATTTAGTTATCAACCCAGAGACGTAAAACGTGAAATGGGTTTGCACTATATATGCACTAAGCTCCTTCAATGGTTATTCTGCATTGTTGCAGTAACTAACATTATGCAGAAAGGAAAAGAAAGAATGGAAATCATAGAAGGCTACATGAAAACTTATAAAAACTATGCTTGAATGATCTAATGTAAATAACAGAAATCACTCTGTTCTGGCTTGGATGCAGGAACAATCAGTGGATCTATTTCCAGTGGCTACAGGAACAATCCAGGCATGAACTTCTACTGTAACTAAAGGAGAAATAATTTCAATGAACATAAACATAGGATCACTCACCAAGTGGGCCCCCTTGGATGAGTGATATCAAGCTTTGAGAAAAATACTTTTAACAGATCAGAACAACATATTTTTCATTCTTTTCTTCCTGAAAATGATTACATGTTCTAAAAGAAAAACTCCAGAATGCTTGTTAAAATTCTTTGCTCTATTCCTTTCTATTATGTCTAACCTCTAAGAATAAGGAAGAGCTTATTATAAAGAAAAGGTCAACTATAATGGACAACTCAAATCATGCCCAGAAGAAGAGGCAGATGATTGACAAATGAAGAAGATAACTAAAGCTTGGCTATAGGAAATGTGGATCTGAACCGAACCACAGTCTTTGCATGCCGTAGCGATATTTTGCAAATTCAATGCCCACTAGAGTTAAACTCCCATAGTGATGTATGGCTGCTCTGGTTATGCCATATCTTGTGCTCACTCAGCTCCTCTTCAGTTTGATCTCTAGTTATCTCATACATGATTCTTCATTCCTTAGGTGCGAAAGGAGAACATCCATCGCAACATCATTTATTATCTGCACTAAAAAAAAAAAATACAAGGACATGCATACGTATTTTACTTAATTAATACATTCATTAACTCACATATAACATTATCCCAAATAATTCACATAACAATAGTAACAAATCACTTCGCTGCAGGAATAAATTGGCATGGCTGCAGGAATAGACTGGCAAAGTTCAAACATGATTTCATAAAGTTCAGGTTTAACACATGGAATACATATAGTCAATTCACAATACTTTACTACCACAATGCAACCCAAAAGATGTCAAAAACCTAAGAGTTTTGATGGTAAAAACATAACAAAGTATCAACTTACTATGCCCCCCAACTTTAAGAGTTTGTTGATCCTGCAGCAAAAGGAAATTTTCTAATTCTCGCTGTAACCCTTAAATCACCAACAGTGCCCTGACCTGTCCCCCTTGAAGCCAAGTTCCAATAAAATCCTTTCATTTTTTCCAGCCTGGACCATCTAGCTATTTCTTTTGTGAATGCATCATAATTCTACTTTGCTAGCTGGCATGCCAAGAGTGGCCACATAAGGATCAGAGGTTGAAAGATCAATGATAGCCAGTTGTTGGCTTTCTCCCTGCCTAACTGTATGTATCTGGGGGCTCTTTGCATGGCTGCATGAAAATTTTGTAGTGAGTAAGGTTCTCCCTGTTTTAAATGTTCTGATAGATTATTCCAGTGCTGAGTTAACCCTTCCATTGCAGCTATCCTGCTAGTTTGAACCAAATGTTCATATGCTTGATAAACTTCTTCTCTCATTGGAAGCACTATTTTACTAACATCATCTCTTATTAGTAACTTTTTCCAATCATAATAAAGAACCCTTGGTTCTTGTGAATCCCTTCTTAATGGCAATGGACAGTCAAGCTCTAATTTTTCATACTCCCTAGCTTGTGGCCCTATGATAATTTAATTTTGGATCCATGACATTAAAGCTCTGATATGGATATCCCCAATATATAATAAAGGATTCCACTCCCTATCTAAAGGTACAACATAGTTATGTAAATATAATTCACATAGCAAAATTTTCATAGCAGGTGGAGAGGTTTGATAAGAAGAAAAGAATTCTTCAGGTGTTTCTAAGGAAGGATTAAGGTCCCTAACAGTGCGGTTTATTTTGAAGTTCAGATATCGCTCTTTCAAATGTACTGCATAAATTCTGGGAGGTTCCCTACACTGCATCAACTCAGGAACCATATCATAAATTATTTCTACCTTAGCTTCTAATTCCTCAATTCTGTTATCTCTCTTTTCAATCTCTTTTTGTTGTTTACCAATAATCCCTTGCAACCTATCCTTCTCTATTTACCATTGTCTATAAAATGTTAAAGCAATAGATAAACTACTTAGGGATGAAGGAGGTCTTATAGGTACTACCTTAGATCATAGGATTTCTTCAATAAATTCCTCATTCTGAGCTAGCATACCTCCCACATTTTCCTCAAGCTATTATAGAACATCTTCAAAAATTTCTTCAAATTGCAGTGCCACAAAAGCAAGATTTGCTAGTTTATCCTCAACAACATTTTCTTGAATTTCATCCTGCGCAGGGCTTCCTTCTTCTGAAGTTTCTACTGCAATAACCTCTGCTGGATTACCCACAGGTTGAGTCTTCTATGTCCTCCTTCATTTTCTTCTCACATACACTTTTGGAATGGCTACAAGAGCTTTTATTTTTGTCCTACACCTCTTGGTGACATTAGGAATCTGAGTTATCTGTGGCTGGGTAATAAATTCTTCCTCTATTTCACCCATTTCTAACTCTTTTCCCTTCCTTCACAGGGCTGGTGAATCTCTTTGAAGAGAAGTAGAGGGTTGTTCTTCAATTGGTTTTGATTCAATATTTTCTTCCATAATAACTGTGGCTCCTTCAACAACAAACAAACCCTCATCTTCAACAAGCGGATTATCTACAACATTTTCTTCTTCAACTGGCAGATTATCTGCAACAGGGGCATCATCAACCCTAAATTGTTGTATATCCTCAAATACACCCCATTCCATTTGTGAAACATCTTTTAGGGACTGCTTTACAAGTAGCTTAACCAGTCCATGATGGCTAACAAAAGGATTTTCATTCTTTCGCGTCTCCTTAGCACTTGTAGAAATGAGATGGTATAAGAAATTAGGAACATTAACTCACCGGCCATGCCGTAGATGACTAAGTAACTTAAAATGAGGTGAATGCAAGTTTGAATACCACCCTTCACATGTAATGTATTTCATAACATACAAAGCTACTTGAGGCCAATGTGCTGGTAGAGAAACCCTTCTAGTTCCTCGTTTATCCACCATTAAGGATCCGTCAGTGGGAGTTGTGAACTCTGTCCTGGCACTCCTTGTGTCTTTTAATTCTAGAAAGAGTTCTCCTTCCTGCAGCAACCCTGTTACTTCTTCTATTTGCTGCTCCATAGCAATTACCCTCAAACCTTTAACCATATCTTCTCCTTCATCAAAGGAATGCATGAATTCTGAAACAATTTATTTGATGTAATCCCCGATTTTCAAGAAGTAATCCAACCAGCCGTGGTTTCGGAAATAATGCTCATCAAGACCATCCTGCAGCAACCCTTCATGGACCATTGGCTCATGGCAAATTATATCACCACCCATCTCTTACTCTGATATTTTTCTCCCTGAAGTTGAACCAGAATATTTGACAGTATTGCTAAAAATGAAATCTCTTTACATATCTTAATTCTGGCGGTAGACTTTATTATTCACTTGCGTGAAATAATAACATAATAAGTAATGATGGGGATTAGATCAATTCGGGGTACAAAAAAGGATTGATAATTAATCATATTGGAAAACGAACCATAAAGTACCCCCCAGCTTAACCTAGCACGTGTCCACACAAGCTGACAAGATTTTGGGTAGTGGAGTGGATTTAAATAGGATATAATCATAATGAACTAATAAATGCATAATTAAAATAAAATACAATATACATGTACCTGCAATTGCATGAAAATGAAGGCGAAATGAAATGAAATGATAGGTAAGAACGTGGGATGGAATGTCATGGATGAGATTTTATGTACGGAGAAGAATATTCCCATAAAATGGAAATATTTTATTATGAACTAGCAAATATGTTCATTGCAGAGGCTGCAAGAACATTACCTTTATTAGCTTGCTTAATTGCAATAGGAAGCTCATGAGTTGCTACAGAATCAGTGTCAGTTACTACAAGAACCTTTTTAGTGGCTGCGGGAACCTTTATGTCACTTTGTGGAACAAACTATTGTAGGAACTCTTCTTTAGTAGCTAACTTATGATATAGTCTTAGTTAGTGCCCATTTACTAAGAGTTTAAATCAAACAAGATCAATTGTGGACAAGCAAATTGCTCCATTCTGGAAAACTTCTTCTATCTCATAAGGACCTAACCACCTAGTTTGAAGCTTTCCCATAGCATCTTTATATCTGGAATTATAAAGTTGTGCCCAGTCACCAACTTTGAATTTATTTTCCCTAATATATTTATCATGTCATTTTGCTCTTTGATTTTGAATCAATTCTGTCTAGTGAACAACTATCTTTCTCCATTCATCTAGAGCATTTAATTGTTGAATGTGTTCTTTCTGTGCTTCAGACAATGTCATATTTAATTGCAAAGTTGTTCTCAAAGTTTTATGCTCAAATTCAATAGGCATCATTGTTGTTTTTCCATAAACCATCTCAAAAGGTGTGAAACCAATTGGTGTCTTCCAAGTTGTTCTATATGCCCAAATTGCTTCTGAAAGCCAATGAGACCAATCTTTCTTGTGAACAAACACTATTTTTATAAGAATAGCCTCAAGCTCTCTATTTGTAACTTCTACCTGTCCATTAGACTGTGGATGATATGGAGTAGATTTCATGTGTCTTATATTGTATTAATTGACCAAAGCCTTTATCAATATTGAAGTAAATTGAGGTCCTTGGTCAGAGACAATTTCCCTTGGTACTCCATATCTTGTAAATATCTCCTCATAGAGAAACTCAACCACCTTATTATCTCTTGCATGTGTCATGGCTCTAGCTTTCACCCATTTTGTTACATAGTCTTTACATACCAAGATATAAGATTTTCCATTAGAAGGGGGATCAATTGGGCCAACAAAATCTAATCCCCACTTTTCAAATGGTGCAACTGATATTTGAGGATATAGTGGCATCTCATCAGATTTTGTAGGTTTCCCATTTGCAAACATCTGTCACATTTCCTTGTGTACTGAGTTGCATCCTTGTGTAATGTGGGCCAATAGTATCCTGTATTAAGTATTTTTAGTGATGTTCTTTTGGCAGCAAAATGACCTCCGTATGGCTCATCATGACATGCATGTAAGATGTCATATGTTTCATCTTCTTTGACACATCTTCACATAACTTGGTCAGGTCCAGTATAAAATAGACAATCAGCAATCCTTGAAAAGTTAAAACTTTTTTCAACTAGCAACATTTTTTCCCTAGGAGAGAAATAAATTGGCATCTTAGCTGTAGCTAGATAGTTGGCAATATCAACATACCAAGGAGTGTGAGCCTGTATGAGAAACAAATGTTCATCAAGAAAAGTGTCATCTATTATTGTAGAATCTTCTTATAATTGAAGACGTGAAAGATAATCTGCAACCACATTAGACTTCCTTGGCTTATCAACAGCTGTGATATCAAATTCTTGCATCAACAATAACCAACGAGCTAATCTACCAGTGATTGATGGCTTATTCATGAGATATATAATTGTTGTATGATTTGTATGCACAAATAATGGATACCCTGTGATATAGTGTCTAAATTTGTTAAGTGCATATATGACAACTAGCATTTCCTTTTTAGTAACTGTGTAATTCAATTCAGGTCCCTACAAATTCTTACTAATATAATATATTGCATTTTCCAATTTGTCATTTCTTTGGCCTAGCACTGCTCCTATTGCATAATCAGATGCATTTGTATGGATTTGGAATGGTAAAGACCAATTTGGCCCCTTAAGAGCTGGTGCTTGAGTCAAAGCATGCTTAAGCTTTAAGAAAGCTTCATTGCATGATGGGGTCCATTTAAATTCTGCATCTTTGGTAAATAATGAATATAAGGGACTTGCGATTTTACTAAAATCTTTGATAAACCTTCTGTAGTATCCAACATGACCAAGAAAACTTCTCACATCTTTTTGCTTCACGGGGTCATTAATATGCTGAATGACCTCAATCTTTGTTGGATCCACCTGTATGCCTTGTACAGATATATGATGACCAAGGACTATTCCTTCTTCCATCATGATAAAACACTTTTCACTGTTTAAAGACAAATTGTATTCTTCACATCGCTGCAAAACTTTCTTCAAATTACCCAATGCTTGATCAAATTTAGAACCATAAGTTGTGAAGTCATCCATGTAAATTTTGATGATATCTTGAGAAATATCAGAAAAATACTGATCACTGCTCTTTGAAAAGTGGCTGGAGCATAACACAACCCAAAAGGGAGAACAAAATATGCATACGTGCCCCATGGGCAAGTAAATGTTGTATTCTCTTGATCCTCTCAGGCTATCTGTATATGATTGCAGCCACTAAATCCATCAAGGAATGAAAAATATCTCTTACCAGCAAGAGAATCTAATACCAGATCCACAAATGGCAATGGAAAATGATCTTTTCTTGTTGCTAAATTCAAAGCTCTATAATCAACACATACCCTCCATTTGTCTCCTTTTTAAGGCACTATCACCAGAGGTGATACCCATTGACTATCAGAGATAAGATAGATAAACACAGCTTTCAACAATTTCTATAATTCTTCTTTAACTATCTCCTTCAAGGCAAGATTGACTCTTCTTTGAGGTTGTCTAAGTGGGCAACACTCATCCTTTATGTAAATACGGTGAGTACAAACTGCTAGATCAATCCCACTCATATCCTTGTAATCCCATGCAAAAGCATTTTTATGGAGTTTCAGCAAGTCTACAGGGCCCTCCTTTTGAATATCTGATATATCTCTATTGATATTCAAATATTTATTCAATTCCACCTCTATCCTAATAGTAAGATCAATCTGGTTTATATTAGAAAAATGAGAAAAAGATAATTCCTATGGCAAGATAATTCCTTTGGCTGCAGGAAAGTCCAAACTTGCAATATTCGGAACCAATTCCTGCAATTTTTTGCTCTTCTATAAATTCATTTATCAGTATTTGATAAAGAATTGATTCCTCATCATATAACTACATGAGTGGTCCTTTATTAATAGTCATAAGGTGATTAATAGAGTCAATTTCTTCAGATTCCTCCCCCAAGATATGCCAAACAACTTGTTGTTGCTCAAGCTATGGTTGTGCTGGAGAATACAAGGCTAATGTTTTTGTAGAACTCCCATCTGAAATAGTCATGTCTCCTGATCTACACCCAATATATGCATCAGCTATGGCAAGCCAAGGTCTACCCAAAATGACCAGATATCCTCCCAATGTTGCTTTTGGAGATAGAATCATAAAGTCTGCGGGATATTCCCAGGAATCTAGAATAACTACTACATCCTCTATGATACCATCAGGTCTCACTGTAGAGCCATTGGCAAGTTGGAGAACTGTGGGTGTAGCCCATAAACTATTGATCTCTAGATGTTTCATTTCTTCTCTTGTCATTACATTAATGGCTGCTCCTAAATCAATTAAAATATTCTTTATTTGACTGCCTTTAATGACTATACTCACAACAGGACTACTTGGATTAGAATACTTTGGAATTGCAATTTTACCTAACATGATATCAACCAATTGACCCATAACATGCACTGTTTGTGGATCCTTTTTCTTCCTGCCAGGTTTCTTTAGGCATGCCTCTCTCAATGCCTTATCATATATAGGCACATCCTTTATTGCTTGCAACAATGGAATTTTAACACAAATGTGCTTCATTTGATCAATAATATCAAATTTTTGTTGTTGTTCAATGGGAACTTCTCTGTCTTGCAATCTATGGGGAAATGGTGGCAATATTTGACTCTGGGGTATTGTATCTGTTGAATTAGAGATTTTTTGCTCCTCCTGTACCTCAGTGATAACTGGATGAGAGGGATTAGGTAAGGTTGTTCTAGATTGGAGGTGTATGTCATCTAGTGATAAAGAATAGGCTGGGTATAGATTAACATCAGTTGAATAAGCTTGTTGTTGTTGCTGAGATTTGATATTTGGATTTGGCAACAGTTGAGTAGGCAATTGTGTTGGTTTAGGTGTTGCAACAGTAGTTGCAGGAGGAGGCATTAAAGCAAGAGGTTGTGGCTGCTGAACAGGAGGCTAATATCTAGAAGATTGGGCTAGCCATGATTGGTTTCCCCTCCATTGAGAGGTAGGTTGCCAATTCCCTTCAAACTGGTTCCTTTGACCCTAAGGTGGATACCAGTTCCCCTGTGGTTGCTGCCATTATGGAACTTGATTAGCAAATTATTGCCCTTGGCCTTGTGACCCATACCAATGTGGATAGTTACCAAAATTGTGAGAATACTGTGGTTGCCATTGGTTATCTGGTGCATAAGAATTACCACTATAACCAGAAAAAGAAAGTGGATCGGGTGGCATACCTTGTCTTTGAAAATTTGGTCTTCTTTGAGCAACATAGAAGACTTGCTTGTCCTCACCTTGAACTGGTTTGAAGTCAGGTACTTCCACGTTTGCAACCATCTTACATCTGCAATCTTTCTTCCGTTGTTTACAATGAGGATAGAATTTTGAAAGGAATGCATCAGCTTCCTCGTGCTTCTTCTTAGCTGCCAATGTATCCAACTGGGTAGCCATATTGTTTATAATGTCCTCCTTGAAGTCCTTTAACAAATGACTAAGTTTTAATCTAGAAACTCCAGTTCCAGATGTTGATAATGGTGCCCCTAGCTTAAATCTCCTATTCTTCTTAGATGTAGATCTGGAATACTTTTTGCAAATTTGTCCTATTTCAGCCCAAGTAGATTGTGTAATGTCACCTCTTCCCATAAGATCTAAGGAATCAGTGCATTCATCACTGATACCCCTCAACAATATCAATTTGAGGGAATCTTCATTCAGAGTACTATGCTTGGACTTCTTGACACTAAACAGAAACCTTTCCAGATAATCTTTAAGACTCTCATCTTCAGTTTGTGTCATTCTAAAGATATCATCTCCATGATGATCAGTACCTCTAAATTAATCTTTGTATTTTGCAAGAAACAACCATTTCATCTCATCCTATGTGTTGATTGTGCTACTAACCAAGCTCATAAACCATCTCAAGGATGACTCCTTTAAAGTGGCAGGAAAATTTTTGAGTCTATGGGCATCTGTAGTATAGTCAGAACTCCTACAGAGAATATCAAACTCAAACAGAAATGTATCTGGATCCTCTATCACCAACCCATATAATTTAGGGAGTGAAGATGCTGGAATGTTCTTGAGGTTAGCATTATCATGCTAATCAAAGATGGGAAACTCAAACATTGGACTTGGTGGTGGTGGTGGATTATTCCCACTAGGAGGAGGGTTCCCTTGCATTGGACTTATGGGGGTTGTTACTATAGGAAATTCTTCTTCTTGTGGACCAAAAAGGAACTGAAGACTACCTTCTGAAAATTCAGATTCTGGGTGATTCAAATTTTGTGGGGCTTAGTAAAGTTCAGCAAAAGGATTTATATCTAGGAAATTATCTTTTGCATGATTAGGATGAGTGGGCAGAAATCTATCTCTGGGGTCTCTTCTTCTGCTATGCATGCAGATTCATGAAATTTTCAACTAATTAAAAAAAACTATAATAACCATTAAAGGTTCTTAGTTTGACACCATCCCCGGCAATGATGCCAAAAATGTCTACTCCAACTATAATAATAATAATTCTAATTGAAATCTCAATCTGAAGTTTGGACATTCATCTGGTAAAGGTACTATTTTCATGGCTAGTGTTCATTTAGTTATCAACCCAGAGACGTAAAACGTGAAATGGGTTTGCACTATATATGCACTAAGCTCCTTCAATGGCTATTCTGCATTGCTACAGTAACTAACATTATGCAGAAAGGAAAAGAAAGAATGGAAATCATAGAAGGCTACATGAAAACTTATAAAAACTATACTAGAATGATCTAATGTAAATAACAGAAATCACTCTGTTCTGGCTTGGCTGCATGAATAGTTAGTGGATCTATTTCCAATGGTTGTAGGAACAATCTAGGCATGAAATTCTACTACAACTAGAGGAGAAATAATTTCAATGAACATAAACACAGGATCACTCACTAAGTGGGCCCCCTTGGATGAGTGATATCAAGCTTCCAGCAAAATGCTTTTAACAGATCAGAACAACATCTTTTTCATTCATTTCTTCCTAAAAATGATTACATGTTCTAAAAGAAAAAATCCAGAATGCTTGTCAAAATTCTCTACTCTATTCCTTTCTATTCTGTCTAACCTCTAAGAAAAAGGAAGATTTTATTATAAAGCAAAGGTCAACTACAATGGACAACTCAAATCGCGCCTAGAAGAAGAGGCGGATGATTGATAGATGAAGAAGATAACTAGAGCTTGGCTGGAGGAAACGTGGGTCTAAACCGAACCACAGTCTTTGTACGTCGTAGCGATATTTTGCGAATTCAATACCCACTAGAGTTAAACTCCCATAGTGATGTATGGCTGCTCCAGTTATGCCATATCTTGCACTCACTCGGCTCCTCTTCAGTTTGATCTCTAGTTATCTCATACGTGATTCTTCATTCCTTAGGCATGAAAGGAGAACATCCATCACGACATCATTTATTATCTACACTAAACAAAAAACAACATGCAAGGACATGCATACATATTTTACTTAATTAATACATTCATTAACTCACATATAACATTATCCCAAATAATCCGCATAACAATAGGAACAAATCACTTGGCTGCAGGAATAAATTGGCATGGCTGCAGGAATAGACTGGCAAAGTTCAAACATGATTTCATAAGTTCAAGTTTAACACATGGAATACATATAGTCAATTCACAATACTTTACTACCACAATGCAACCCAAAAGATGTCAAAAACCTAAGAGCTTTGATGGTAAAAATATAACAAAGTATCAACTTATGGAATAGGTCCAATCCACACGTTACATTAAAGTTGGTCGATAACCTAGATCAAACTGGACCCAATATAGGTCCACACGCTTCAAAAATGATCTTCATCCACCAAGTCTCGAACATGATCACCAACAACATCCTGAAACTCTACTAGAAGTTGTACCAACACCACTTATGCAATTCATTGAAGATATTCACCAGAAGCTTAGCCGGTGAAACCCTCGCCGGAACCAGAAACCAAGCTTCTAAGCAAGCAGGATCACATCCAATCATCATACCAAAACCAATTGACCAATTATGAGCATGAGTATCATGAACAAGCCAAATCCATCACCAAACTATACCAGAGCCTATCGGATCATGCCGGATCCAAGTTAACCAGAAACCACTCAACCTACCAGGATCAGAAGGGTACCGGTAAAGTATCCAAACAACTAGTGTTGGAATCAATGATAAAACATCAATGCAACACATAACAAATTCCATCAAATGGCCAACAATATCCCACATACATCGTTGAATATCAATATCTCTCCCCCTTTCTTTTTCTTTTTCTCTTTCTTTTTCTTTTTTACATCAATCACTCTCCCTTTGACATCAATGCCAAAAATCTGACATAAATATCAAAGCAATAAATTAAATCACTGAATCAGAAAGTTGACTATTGCCCCTAAGCACTACTATACCACACCAGTGTTATAATGAATAGTATCTATGATAATTCATGTTAGACTAATGCCAAACCATATCAATCAAGTCTCTACCAGAGGGGCAGAAACTCCCAGTCTATCTCTCAGGTACTCAAATGATTCCTTAGACAAAGGTTTAGTGAAAATATCTACAATCTTCTCTTTATTGTTCACATAAACCAATCTAACTTCATTTGCTTCCACCTTCTCCTTCAAAAAATTGTACTTGATAGATATGTGCTTTGTTTTGGAATGAAATACTAGATTATTTGATATATCAAGAGTAGCAAATTTATCATAGTGAATAACTACCAGTGCATCACAATCCACCTTTATATGCATCCATAAAAATTCTATACAATTAGTAGCAGCAACAACATACTCAGCTTCAGCAATAGATAAAGAAGTACATGACTGTTTCTTGCTAATCCATGAAACCAACTTCTTTCCAAGAAAGAAATATCCATCGGAAGTACTTCTTTGGTCATCAACATCTCCAGCCCAATCAACATCTTTATATGCACATAAAGTAAATTTATCATCCTTAGGGTACCACAAGCCATATTTTGATGTACCTTGCAAGTATTGAAAAATCCTTTTCACTGCCATCTCATGATTTTCTCTAGAATCACTCTGAAATCTTGAAACAATACAAACAATATTCATAATGTCAGGCCTAGTCTAAGCCAAATAAAGCAGACCTCCAATCATAGATTTGTATCTTGTACAATTTACCAGGGCTAAAACATCTTTTCTTGTCAATTTATCACTTGTAACCATAGGATTCTAGAAGCTTAAAGAAATCCTTGGACAAATATGGGATTGTTGTTGGTCAATTGATTAACTGGTCTAAAAGTTTTGTTTATTTCATAAACACTCTGGAGAGAAGACAAACAAAGATTAGTAACATTTTGGGTAGCCAAATTAGGAATCTCCCTGCCACCTATCTTGGGCTCCCTTTATGTCGGGTGCCTCTTGATACCTTCTGGGGCACTCTTGTGGATAAATTTCATAAGATGTTAGCTAGATGGAAAGGCTCTTTGCTCAGCCAAGTGGGAAAGGTCCATCTTTTGAAATCTACTCTTCAAAGTATCCCTCTCTATGCTATCAGTCTTTTTAGAATCCATGTTAAGTTTACGGAGGCTATTGAAAAAATTCAAAGAACCTTTCTTTGGACTGGGGTTGAGGAAAAGAATAGAATGCATTTGATTGCATGGGATAAGGTGTACAAACCTATAAGAAAAGGAGGCCTTGGTCTTAGAAGAATCAAAGATATGAATGAGTTTCTCATGGCTAAGAAGATATGGAGAGGTTATAATACTAAGGGAGAATGGAAATTGATATGGGACGATAAGTATAAAAGACAACTCCATACCCTTCGTAGTTTCCTCAAGGGTGAAGATATTTTGATTGGTTCCAACATCTGGAAAAATGTCACTAGAACTAGAGATATAATAGTCAAAGGAGTGAAATGGAAGGTGGGGAAGGGTAATTTAATTGAATTTTGGGAAGACACTTGGTTTTTAGACTCTCCCATTAGTGGCAATCCCTATTGGGGCAAGTTTTAGGATCAGTGTAAGGAAAAATTTGGTACTACTATGGCTAACTACTGGAACTTAGACCAGTGGAAGGACTTATCCTCTGTTGATCCTTCCCTTGAGCATCTAAATAAAATTATGAATTCTATGGTGGTGGTTGATGACGAGGACCAACTTATCCAGAAACTTACTGATGATGGTAAATTTGTTGTCTCCTCTCTTTACATTTAGATATATTCTAGTTAGGAGAGTTGTTGGGCTAAGGCTTGGGTGAAAGGACTTATTCCCAAAATTAATATTTTTTTCTGGACTGTCCTTCAAAATAAGATCCTGACGACTCATAATCTTAAAACTAGAGGTTTTTGTCTACCTAGTATTTGTCATCTTTGTATATAGAATGAGGAAACCATTAATCACATGTTTATCCATTGTCCCTTCTCTGATGATATTTGGGCTAGATATCTAAACAACTTCAATGTCAGACGGGTCTTCCCTGAAGCCGTCCAAGATGTTTTTTATTCCTAGTTCCACCCTTTGAAGAACAATTTAGTTAATTTGTTATGGAGATTTGTTTTACTTCATATTTGTTGGGAAATATGGAAAGAAATAAATGATAGAGTGTTTTCAGAGACAAGGCTTCAAAAGATCAAATTATTTTTTGAGAAAATCAAAAGACATGGTGGACAACCTCTACATCATTGGTGCAATAACCAACCCCAAAGATCAAGGTGATAATATCATTTTCAAGAATTGGAGAATAAAGGGGAGTGACATCATACATTCTAATCCTAGAGAAGAGGAGAGATAGGAATGCCCCCCTCATGGATGGATGAAAATTAACTTCGATGGTGCTTCTAAGGGTAACCCTATCAATGTAGGATGCAGTGTGGTTTTAAGGGATGAAGGGGAAATATAAAAAGCTATCAAATGTATTCCTATAGGTAATCAAACCAAACATGTTGCCAAGTGATAGTTCTGATACTTAATGTAAGTACAGATCCAATAGCCAACAAGATGAGAGGGGGGGTGAATCATACAAACTTAATCTTCCATAAAAACATCAGATTCAACCTCGGTAACATATATTTTAGTAATATAACCAAAAATTGTTAAACATACAAACTCAAAAGCATAGAAACATCATAAACCTCATAACACCAGATTTAACATGGAAACCCAAATAGGGAAAAACCACTATGGGATTTCAGACCCACTAAGAAATATACTCTTCTAGAGTATGCTCGGTTAAAAGAAAATCTTGTTAAAGATTACAAACACATTGCTAGATGTGACCCAATTAAGGGATTTCCCTCAGATCTGTTAGGATCTTCACCTTATTAGAAGTGACCTTGTTAAAGGATTTCAAACACTCAATCAGAATGTCACCTTGCTAGAGGGTTTTACAAATAAGACTGTTAAGTCCACTTGGTTAAGAGATTTTCTATCACTTTCACAAAATAACAGTAATAAAATCTATCTACAACTTCACATCTAAAATGCTAAAGCAGATTCTTATTTGTTCAATACAATCTAGACATAGAACTAATCTTGTCTATCTATTGGGCTTCTATACTCTGTTATTCAAATAGGTCTTCAGGCTTCTGTACTCGGTAATCACTATGTAGCATCCCTGTGCGTACACTTGCCTGCATACATTATTTATCAATAGTTTCATATTTATAAACAATTAGGTAACCGCTTAATCTCCTTGATCACATTTCCCATGATCAATCATAGCCATCAGATCTTTGATCTTGTCCAGGTTCAATGCATCTTTCGATCTGAAAATGTTTTACCCTACCTAGGAACTTATATATATTTCTTGGAACTTGTGCCAGGGTATTGCGGTTCAATTTGCATTGTAGATCTTCATGCCAACTTTCCTTTGCCATAGATTCATTAACAAACTTCATGCACAACATATCAATCATTTAATCAGTTCTAGCTCATCAGCTTCCTTCATTAAATAATGCATGCAAACATTTAATGCATTCTATTATAGCTCGGTTACAACTTGGTAACAACTCGGTAAATACTAAACTTCACTCAGTAGACATTTCGCCTTCATTAACCGATAGTGATAACCTTAGGGTTTACCGACTAGGTTCTTTTCTTGATAACATAGTATAGTATTAACCTTTACAATTTACAACATATGTATGATGTTAAAACAATCTAAAACATCATGATTTCATCATTGTCTAACTTGGTACTACTTGCCCATTGAATACCTTATTCATCCCCTTATTCATCGTATTCTTTCTTGTGTCTTTTACCGACATCTTTATAATCTTCAAATCATACTTCTTAAGATATGGAAACATCATATTGAATTAGAAAATCAATTTCTTGACATCAATGATAAAATAATAATATCAAGACAGTAAACATCCTTAATCAGTTATATCCATAATCATCAACAACCTTCTCAATATCCTTATGAAATGCCAACAATCTTTCATTGTCTGTTATAATGCAATATTGCCAACACCAAGGCCATTGCTTCTTATCATGGGTTGGTTCTTGCTAAGGGTTCCAATTGCACTAAAGTTTGGGTTGAAGGCGATTCTTTGAACATTATTAATTTCTTGAATAATGTTTTCCCTCCCTCTTGGTTTATACACAATGCCATCAAAACTATGAAGGAAATTAGAGAAACTTTTGAAATATGTATTTTCACACATGTATATAGAGAAGCCAACAAGTGTGATGATTGGGCTACCAACCTGGCTTGTCATTCTAACAAAATCATTGCCCTTTATGGTGAGAGTAATCTCAAGTGCGAGGCAAATTCTATGATTGAACTGGATTGTATCTAGATGAAGCACATTGTCTTTGCTAATTACAATTTCTAATGAATTTTCCTTATTTTTCTATGATTATTCACTACGACGGTGTGGCTTTTTTTATTATTAGTCATGTCATTCTAGAAATGGAAAATAAGGTGAAGGATCTAGAAGGGAATAGAGATTGTAAGGGTCTAGATACTAACCTGAACAATCTAGTCAACAAAGTGGATAGGATGGAGCTTATTGTGAAGAGGATTGCCAAGCAAAACTTCCAGATCCTTAAGGCCACTATTGACCATATTAACATCCTAAATAACAAATTAGAATAGATTAAAGGAAAGGAGGGTGATAAGGATTAGATGGAGAAGAAGGGCTATGAAAAAAGAACAAGGGCCAACACTCAGAAACGGGTTGATATCAAGGAAAAAGAGCTAGAGGATATGAAAAATTTTGTGATCAATATGAAGCAAATGGTGGTTCATGTTGAAGAACTTCTGAGAAACATTTAGTTGTCCTTGTGATGTCTTTGTGCTTTCCTTTGGTTGTCTAGTGTTTCTTTCTTTGTCTTGTGTTCCCTTTTTGTTTTGGCTGGGAACTATTCTAAGTGTGGGTGATCAGGCATTGTTGTTTTCTGCCTCTTTTATGCTTTATCTTTCTCCTACTTTGAAACAAGGTTCCAGGTTCCTTTAAAAAACATGTTTTTAATTAATCAAAACAATTCCTTAGCATATTTAGTTTGATAGATGAAAATACCTTTGTCAGTCTGAGTATTCGGCAAACCTAAGAAAAATTTCATCTCACTAATCATAAACATCATAAATTCTTTCTCCATATTCTTAGAAAATTCTATGTATAACTTATCTTCACCTCCAAAAATAATGTCATCTACAAATACTACAATAATCACTATATCATCATTAGTGATCTTATAATATAAATTACTGTCAGCACTGCCCTTAGTAAACCCAAGCTTTAAAAGATATTTATCCAACCTTGCATACCAAGCTCGAGGTGCTTGTTTCAATCCATATAAAGCTTTCCTTAACTTTCAAACTATATTTGTATCATCTAATAGTGAAAAACCATCAGGTTGCTCAATATAAACTTCCTCATCAAGATCCCCATTCAAAAATGCACATTTAAAATCCATTTGATAAACCTTGTAGTTTTTATAAGGAACATAGGAAAGAAATAATCTTACAACTTCAATCCTAGCTACAGGTGAAAACATTTCTCCATAATCAATTCCTTCCTTTTAAGAATATCCTTTACAAACTAATATAGCCTTATTCCTTATAACTAGACCATCCTCATTCAATTTATTCCTAAAAACCCATTTAGTTCCAATAAAAAAATTATTTTTAGGCCGAGGAACCAAGGTCCACGTGTTATTTTTCTCAATTTGTTCTAATTCTTCTTCTATAGCCTTTAACCAATATTCATCTTTACATGTCTTAATTATTGATATCGGTTCAACTTGTAAAATTAAACATACCTCATTAGTTTCCAGTCTTCTTCTTCTCATCACTCCATTGCTCTTATCCCCAATGATCTAATCTTCAGAAAGATTCAATCTCACATACCTGGGATTCTTCTGACTTTATGTTCCTCTTCCTCATTCTTCAATTACTATAGAATTCTCTGATGTTCTTAGAGTAAGTGGTTCAACACTCTGTTTCAGTAAAGGTGCTACTGGTTTAGATATAGTCATTTCCACTACCAATTCCTTCTCATAAATTCTGATTTGACTTTTTTTCATCTCATCTACTTTGACATTAGCACTCTCCACAATTATGTGCAATCTCTTGTTATAACATCTATATGATTTTCTTTCATTAGAATAACCAAGAAATATACCTTAATCACATCTAGGGTCAAATTTCCCAATGATATCATCTATCCTGATATAATATTTACTACCAAAAATTCTAAAATACTTAACTGTAGGTGTATTGCCAAACAATAATTCATAAGGTGTCTTACCAGTTTCTCTTTTGAGATGTACTTTGTTGAATGTATAAACCGTTGTGCTCACTGCTTCTCTCTGATAGATATGAGGAAGACTATCTTCCATCATCATTGTTCTAGCAACATCTAAGATAGTTATGTTCTTCCTTTCCACAACTCCATTCTGTTGAGGTGTTTGGGGAGTAGAAAAATGTCTTCTTATATCATGCTTCTCACAAAAGTTAGTAAACTCACCAAATGTTAATTCACCGCCATGATCTAACCTCAAACATTTAATCTTCAATCCTATCTCAGTTTCCACTTTAGCCTTAAAGATATTAAACTTCTCAAATGCTTCATATTTTTCTTTCAGAAAAGTAATCCACATCATTTTAGAATAATCATCAATGATTAGCATGAAATATCTATCACCATGAATTTTTTTAACTCTAGCAGGGCCACACAAATCAATATGAATAAGATCAAGAACATCATTTGATTTATCTTGTATACTTTTAAAAGAGGTTCTGACCTATTTACCAATTTGGCATTCTTTACATACCGAATTATAGGGCTTCACAATCTTAGGTATATCCCTAACTGTCTTAGTTGAACTGATCTTCACAATGCAATAAAAATTCACATCACATAGCCTTTTATGTCATATCCAACTCTCATCAATCCATGTAATCAAACATGTCTTCTCACTGGAGTTCAAATGAAATATATTAACTTTTTTTTGTGTCTCGATTGCAATCTCCAATCCAGATCTATTAATGATTTTGCATTTTCCATCCTTGAACTGTAATTCAAATCCCTTATCTACCAATTATCCAACACTCAAAATATTATGCCTCAAACCTTGAACATAATAAACACTATAAGTATTGTTCTTACCATCCAATGATATAGTTCCTTTTCCTTTGATCATACATGCTTTGTCATCTCCAAATCTAACTAGACCACCATCAAATTCTTGCAAAGACAAAAACTTTCCTTTATCTCCAGACATATGATGTGAACAACCGCTATCAATTATCCATTCATATTTGTCTTCAATTTTAGCAGCAAGTTCCTTCTCTTCAGGTACATTCTCTTTTAGTGCCGAATCATCCTCTTTGATAGCCATGAATACCCATTCCTTCCCATTGCTGGATCCACTAGCAAAGTCTTATGTCGGTTCATCATCTAAATTAGTAATGCCTTCCTCATCCGCTATGTAGCACGATTTGTCTTTATTTTTCTTGTATTTATACTTGTTCTGATATCCAAGGTTAGGCTTAAATGATCTTCTAACTCTTTCTTCAAATCCTGAATTCCTTTTAGGACATCTAGATGCAAAATGACCAATCTTATTACAGGCGAAACACTTAAAAGGTGATTTTCCTTCATACTTACTTCCTACTGGTCCTTTAGGTACTCTTCTAGCAAATAGTGCTTCAAGTTTCTCAAACTCATCACCTTCTCTCTTCATATCTTCTAATTCCTTTGCATACAAATATTTCCAATCATTCTTACTAGTTGTAGATATAGATATGTGAAAAGAATGTTCAGTCTTCATAGCTTTAGAAGATCAAAATTATTCAAGCTCAAAAGTAGATAGTTTCTAAACCAAAGTATCTCTATTGACAAATTTATTAGCCATTGTTCTCAAATCATTAATAGCAGTAGCCTTCATTTTGTAAGTCGGTGGTAGGGCTCTTAGAACTTTAGAAATAATTTCATCTTCTCTCAAAGTTCCACTACAACATTGAATTCCCATAACAATCTCATTTACCCTTTCCATGAATGTAGTAATCCTTTCATCTTCTTCTATCTTCAAGTTTTCATATCTCACCCAGTAACCATCAAGTTTAGCAATCTTCACTGTAGGGTCACCTTCATTAAGAGTCTCCAACTTATCCCATATAGCCTTTCTAGATGATTTGTCGATTAATCCCATTATTTGTTAATCAAAAAGTGCACACAAGAGGGCTTCTCTTTCTCTACAATCATTCTCAAGCTCCTTGTCCAAGTTTTCTGGAGGGAGATTACCAGATCCTCGATTATAGGGTGTGACACCATTCTTTGTGATCTCCCAAATCTCCTTGCCAAGACATCTCAAATGAGTCTCCATTTGAATATTACATACTATATAATGTTTTTCATCAAGCCTCAGAATATCCCTCTAAAAGATAGCTCTAGCAGAACTGGATGAACTTGAATTGTTAGTTGTCATAGGATCTTCCTCAAGTAGTTAATCTTTCTACAGAGAGGACCAAATTTCTTATACCAACTATTAGACAATTCAAATAACCAGAAGACAACTGAGAGGGGGAGGGTAAATCAGTTGTCACAAATTACCAGAACCATTAGAAATTTAAACTTTAATACCAGAACCCAAAATATTAATATTGAAATAGTAATTAATCCAGTTAAGCATAAACAATAATCACATAATAAAATCCATCCACATAACACCAAGATTTATACGTGGAAAACCCGATAAAGGGAAAAACCATGGTGGAAATCCTACCCATAGTCAGATAATACTTTTGTTGTAAGTATATGAATTACAATTGAGGGGCTTGCACTTGTAGGAAGGCCAACAACCTAGAGTGCACTGCTCTTTACAAAAGGAGCCTCACTGACTACATATAAATCCAGACTATAATCCAAAGAAGTTTTGAACTGCAAAAAATAGCATCTCCTATGCCTGAGTACAGTTTCGGTTAAGATCAATATCAGAGGACAAAATCCTCTTAGATTAACCCAATTCGATCTCCAATGATTTACCAACTAATTTTCCTAAATGATATTACATTATTCGAACATTAAATTCCTTGACCATGACCTCTAACAATAACCATGATGATCTACAATGACATCTTATATCTATATATACAAACCCTCAACCATAGACAATCAGATAGGCTACTGGACAATAAACCAATTACATAATTACAAACCATGTCAGTCTTAGACCAAATAAATAATACCTAACACATAAGACATCCTGAAAATACATCAATAGGTCCAATACACACGTTACATTAAAGTAGGTCCATAACCTAGATCAATCAGGACCCAATATAGGTCAACAGGGTTCAGCAATGATCTCCATCCACCAAGTCTCGAACATAATCACCAACAACATCCTGAAACTCTACCAGAAGCTATACCAACACCACTTATGTAATTCATTGAAAATCTTCACCAAAAGCTCTACCGGTGAAACCCTCTCCAAAACTAGAAACCAAGATTCTAAGGAAGAAGGATAGAATCCAATCATCAGACCAAAAACAACTGACCAAATATGAGCATGAGTATCATGAACAAGAAAATTCCATAAAAAAACTATACAGGAGCCTATTGGATCATGTCAAATCCAAGTTAACCAGAAACCACTCAACCTACTAGGACCATAAGGGTGTCGATAAAGCATCCAAATAGCTAGTGTTGGCATCAATGGAAAAACATCAATGCAACACATAATCAATTCTACCAAATGGCCAATGGATACATCTTTTCTTTGAACTTTCTCTCTGAGGAAAGGATACTTCAGCTCTATATGCTTTGTCCTAGCATGCAACATCGGGTTCTTAGAAATATTTATAGCACTTATGTTATCATAAAAAATTCTTACCGGTTCTGATATCTTCATCTTGAAACCTTCCAATATGTGTTTCATCCAAATTGCTTGGGTACAATTCATGTAAGCTACAACATATTCACCTTTTGTTGTTGATTGAGAGATACAACTCTATTTCTTGTTGCACCAAGACACTAATCTGCCTCCAAGAAAGAATTCTCCTCTAGTTGTACTCTTCCTGTCATCAATATTGCCTACCCAATCTACATTGGTATAGAATTTGAAGTCAAAGTCTCTTGCATATGGATACCATAATCCATAATCTATTGTGTCATTCAAGTATCTAAAAAATTTTTTTGGTTGTAATCATGCATGTCTCTTTGGGATTTTTTGAAATCTAGCAACCAATCCTACTACATGAGCAATGTCCAGTCTACTGTGGACAACATAATGTAGCTTACCTATCATGGATCTGTATTCATTTTCATCAACTGGTATAGAATCATCTTCCTTTGACAATTTATAACATAGAATCATTGGTGTTCCAAATGGTTTACAATCTCCCATTCCAAAAGTTCTCAATACTTCACATACTTGGATTGTGTGATAACAATTCCTTCCTTCATCTGTTAGATTTGCAAACCTATGAATTTTTTATCTCACCTACTAGTGACATCTCAAATTTATTCTTCATTTCATTAGCAAAGTCATGACACATATCATCATTACCTCCAAAAATGATATCATCAACAAATACCTCACTTACCAATATCTTATCTCCTTTTGTCTTGAGATATATGTTACTATCTTCACTGGTTCTTTGAAAACCTATCTTTGTTAAGTGAGAGTGCTATCTTTCATACCATTTTCTTGGTGCTTGTTTCAATCCATATAATTCACACCATATCCTTTTCTTCAATTAATGCATAACCATCTAGTTGTTCTATGTAGACTTCCTCTTCCAATATTCCATTTAAGAATTTTGATTTAACATCCATTTGATACACCTTAAATCCACTATATGCTATAAATGTACGTAGAGTCCTTACTCCTGTCAATCTTGCTACTGGTGCAAATATCTCACCATAATCTTCACCTTCCTCTTGTGCATATCTTTTGCATACCAATCTGGCTTTAGTCCTGACCACTATTCCATCTTCATTCAATTTGTTTCTAAATACCCACTTTGTGCCTATTACATTCTTTTTTTCTAGTCTGGGTACCAATGACCATGTATTATTCTTCTCTATCAGATCAAGTTCTTCTTCCATTGCCTTGATCCAGTCTTCATCTCCAAAGGCTTATTTTGTTGTTCTAGGCTCAATGGTGGAGATCATACAAGACTTTTCTATTAGATCTCTTCTAGTTAACATACCTACATTCTTGTCTCCAATAATGTGATCAGGGTTGTGATTGAGTCTGACATACCTTGGAATAACATGATCTTGATTTTTTAGGTTCTTATTCTTCTTCACTTTCTTCATCTTCTACTAGACCTTCCTGTTCTGGTTGAACTAGAGCTTCTATGTTCAGTCTTCCAACTTCTGGCTTTACTAGTTTCGGTTCTAAAAATAGTGTGTTTGGTTCTTCTTCTTCCTTCTCTTTTCTGGTTTCCTCAAAAATTTTAAGAAATTCATCCACTCGGTCATTGACACTTTCAATGATCTTCTTAGTCTAGTTGTTGTAGCACTTGTAAGCTTTTCTCTTGGTGGAGTAACCAAGAAATATGCCTTCATTACTTTTGGCATCAAACTTTCCAATATAATAACTTCTTTTAATAAAACATTTGCTACCAAGTTTTTTGAAGTAACTGACATTCAGTGATCTACCATACCATTATTCATAGGGTGTTTTGTCCTTACCTCTTTTGACCAATATACGGCTCATCATATAAATAGTTATGTTGAAAGATTCTTTCCAAAATGTCTTAGCTACACCTCCTTGGATTAACATAGTGCTAGCAACTTCAACCACTAACTGATTTTTCCTTTCTACAATACCATTTATTGTGGTGTCCTTGGTGCAGATAGTTGCCTCTTAATCCCATTGTTTTCACAGTATCTAGTGATTTCCTCTGAAGTAAATTCACCACCTTGATTAGTTGTTAGACATTTTAGCTTTCTTCCACTTTCATTCTCAACCAAGGCTTTGAATGCCTTAAATTTGTTGAATTCTTATGTCTTGTCTTTCAAGAATGTGACCATGAAATATCAATCACCTTGAATACTCCTAGTCCTCATTGGTCCACATAGGTCAGTATGAACCAACTCTAGCAAATGTTCAACTAAGAAATATTTTCTCTTGAAGGTTGAGGATGTCATTTTCCCTAACTGACATTCCTTGCACAAAGCATTCACCAATTTGTCCAACTATGGCAAACCTCTTACTGATTTTGACTTGCTGAATCTTACAATGTTATCAAAATTCACATGAAAAAACCTCCAATAACAAAGCCAACTATCTTCTACTTTTGCAATCAAACAACTATTGAATTTAGAGTTTAAGTGAAATAAGTTACCCTTTGTTTGTTTTCCATTTGCAATCAATTCACCTTTGCTTCCAAAGATCTTCCAAACTCCATTCTTGAATTCTAGTGGGTAACCTTTAGCATTGAGTTGAGCAACACTCAAAAGATTGTGTTTCAAACCATCAACCTAGTAGACATCATCTGCACTACTCTTACCATTTAGGGAGATGGATCCTTTCCCTTTCACCATGCAGGGAGTGTTATTCCCAAATTTGACAACACCTCCATCAAATTCTTCCAATGTTAGAATCCTACTCCAGTCACCAATCATGTGGTGTTAACAACCACTATCTATAATCCAATCATATAAATTATCTAAGTGAGAGACCAATGCCTTCTAATTTGATATGTCTTCTTTGATAGAAACAAAGAAAATATCCTCATTTGCATCTTCCTCAGATTTTTCATCTGTAATTCCTCCATCCACTGCAATGACACAATTTCTTTTTCCTTTTCCTTTAAACTTCCTATATTTATCTTTTTTTCCCTCATTATCTCCATTATGATAGTTAGCAACAATATGTCCTATTCGGTTACATTTAAAATATTTAAGTGGTAATTTACCTCTGTACTTATTGGTACCTCTAGGTAACCGCTTGGCCAACAATGCTTCAATTTCTATCAGGCTATCTTCATCATCTACCTCTCTACTGGATCTAGATTCATGTTTGTATCTTACTTATCTTCTTTTCCTTACTGGTGGGGTTGATACTGAGGCTTTAAATGTAGATTTTGGCCTTTGAACACTTCCATCAAAATCATTTAATTCAAATGCAGTTAATCTACCAATGATAGAGTCAAGATATACCTTTGTCTTGTCAATAGATTTGAGTTCTTGAATTTCTGCAACTATGATAGCATAGACTAGTAGAAGGGTTCTTAATACCTTGCTAACCATAGTGGGATCCTCCACTGTACCTCCAAAACTTTTGATTTCTCCAACTATCTCCTTGATTCTCTGACCATACTGTTGAATGTTTTCTCCTTCATCCATTCACACATCATCCAATTTTCCTCCAAGACTCTCTTCCTTGGCTATCTTTACATGCTCATCACCGCTATATATTTCTTCCAACTTCTACCAAACTTCATGTGGAGTCTCCAATCCATGAACATCAACATATTCTGAATCTAACAAGGTACTGATGATGGCTTCCAAAGCTTGTTTGTTCTCCTGTTTCTCCTTTTTATCATCTATCATATTTCCACTAGGCAAGTTATACATAGTAACAACATGATCCCAATACTGACTTCCTAAGCTCTTGATGTAAATATTCATCATATCACTCCAGATTCTGTAGTTATCCCTATTGAACTTCAGACCCTATATCTTCATCATTTTCTCCTATATCTTTTCCACAAGATATTAGGTGTATACTCAAGGGGACCTGAAATTCACTGATACCAATTGATAATATGGTGAAACTATAAAGATCTAGTCAACTACTGAGAGGAGGTGTGAATCAGTAGATAGAAAATTAACTAAAATTTCACTAAACTTATTTTCAACTTAGAAACAACTCACAAAACTAACCAGTTTAGACACTTTAACAAAACTGCAGCAGCACTATCAAATCTTACCGCTTGACCAAATACATCAATGATATAATGCAATAGATCTGAAACATAAATACCATTTCACCAAAACCTTAAAACACTTCACTAATACCACTAGTAACATATTTTAGATCATTTCTAGTCATTTAAATATATCTAAGCAGTTTTACCAGTCGTTCATATCAACCATATCAAAACACATCCACAAAATCATTCACCACTTGACACAATTATTTTTCACGTGGAAACCCAAATAGGAAAAACCATGATGGGGATGAATACCCACAAGTATTTTGAACTCTTCTAAAATTCACCTTGTTAGAAGATTATACAATATTGTTATGTTAGGAATAGATCTGATTAAGGACCACTCGGTTAAGGGATTGACTACAAATACCATGTTAAAGGTAACCTCGGTGGAGGATTTCAAATCCAAGCTAATGGATCAACTGGTTAGAGGATTTCAACAACAAGCCTATTAGAGCTTACCCGGTTAAGGGATTTTACTATTGTAATGGTTAGAGAACAACATATTCTTTACTGATCTGGAAATAGCACCTCCTTGCTGAGTCAGATCCTTTACTGCTGGTATCTACCTTTACATCATTATGCAGACACACCTCTTGGTTTGGAAACAATCACTATCACACAACCAAATTATCCAACACTCTTTCAAACAATCCATCTACCTTAAAAACAAATACATTAGGTCGGTAACACAACAAATACCCTACAATTCTCATAGAGATTACAAACACATCGGTTCAATCTTGATTGTTAGATTACATTGCAATCAACTACACATTCTTCTAAGCATCTTCAACTACCCCTGGATCACTGCACTTTAAAACTTTTAACTCATCACGCATTTATCACTTCATACTATGCATCTGATCATTCCCAAGATAAACGGTTATCTCATATGCATGAAATCCATTTCAAAACTCCTCATGTGCAACATTCTTACATGGCATCTTCATCACCGATCATCATTTGGTCCTAAATCATCACAAATGATCTCCAAGCTTTATCGGTTAGGGTTCTTCTTCTCAGCTGGTTATGGTTATCAGTTGATCTTCACTGCTTCAATACCGGTTGCTTTACTACTTCATTACCAGTTACTTTACTACTTCATTACCAGTTGCAATTGACATTAATGACAACACTTTGAATCTTCAATGCAATGTTCATGTAATGCCAACAGTCCTATGTAGATTGGTACTATAGTAGGACAACCCTACTCCAAACAAAACTATATCATCACTCTATTAAGGTAAAATGGAATGACAATATAGCTGTTCTGAACCTATAGAAGATGGTACTACTACATGTCTTGAAGCTATATGTGCTGGTTTAGCCAAGTTTCCATCTTCCTATACAATATCATTCAATTGCAAGTGATTGATCATAATTCTCCAATAGAGTAGGTCACCACGTTGCCATGATCTTGTGCATGGATACACATGAGTTTAGGCCTCATTTGTATCCATTTCAAGTGGGAATCCAAGTAGCCTCATACATGCAATGTGTTCGAACATCCAAATATACAATAGTATGCATCTCATCAAACACTTCCCCTCCCCATATGCATAATTCCTTAATTCATGGTAGAGATGTGCTAGCATACTGTATCCCATGAATACATGGTATGGTGCTCCTCCATCTCGCGAATAGTATATGTCAAGACTCTGTGCATATGACTACCTCATGCATCAGGACATATGGCCAATGCCACTATAACAATCATCAATCTCCTTACTAGTGGAATAGTAGTAGATGGATGAAGTAGACATCGGATGAGAATCCAACCTCTTATCTCTCCACATGTGGGTCTTCCTATGTACTATATTTTCTCTCTCCTCATAGCTACTCATGATCAATTAAATTGATATCTAACTATAATGCCTCTCATTGGTAGTCTCAAGATGTAGTATGTTGGTGTTTTTCCTACAACCCTTAACCTTAAGGATTTCATCACATCTCAAGTGAGGGAAAGAACCTTTTATGTGGTTTCAAAATTATCAATAAATTAAGGATAGGAAATTCCAATAGTAACAAGGTTTGACTATGCCTTCTTTACTTCAATCTCAACCTAACTCGGGAGGGTAATCCTATTTAAGACCAGGACATGTAATATATCTAGTACATTTTGGATTCATGGTTTAGCAATGTGGTAGATATTTCTAAGTTTTGCAGGAGATTCCTTATGTGCATGATCAACACATATGCCTAATCGCATTACCATCTAATTTAAGTAAGAAATAAATCATGCAGTGCTCAAGGATACAGGGGGATACCAATCATGCACCAAAGACACGACCCCCTACTTATTTAGAGAGAAAGAGGGAGGAAAATAATTTGAATTAATTGAATCGCTCCGAGATATGTTTGGGATAAATTACAATCCAGTGCCTACCTTCGGGAATAAAGTCATACCCACAAAAATAAAGCACACCCACATCTGTAAAGTAAATTCAAATTTGGGAACTTATATTATGTTAATGTCTGACATTAAAATGATCTCATTAATTTTTCACACTCCCATTCCTTTTAATTCTATAAATCTTTCATAAATTCACTACAACTTGTGCATAGAATTTAATTCCTTCCTTTAAGGACACCCATAAGAAAAGTTACACAATAATGGAAAATAATATGGTAAACCAACACATCCTTAATACATCAACCTACATGAATTTAGAAAAATGTATAGGAGACCAAAAATATAACAATTGGAAATATTATTTCATTCCTAATTGAAGTTTACAACATATGAATTGTATCGCTTTTTTCCATAGTACTACTCTAAGAACCCTAAATATGCATTGGACTACAACTAACCTTTTTTAAGATGCAAAAATCTCGAAACCCGTACAACAACCTTAGTATTCCTTTTATAATGATAAGGAATGAAACAAGCCTCAAGCTATTTACATGTGTCTATCTTGCCTTTTGACATGTCATTCAACCCAACATGGAAAAATAATTTTCTACTAGTACAATCAAGACAAAAGGGATCATGTGCATCCAAAGTCATTTTGGTGTAGAGTACTCATTGTTGTAGCATAGCTATTTTTTGAGTTGTGTCACCATCGCATTGCAGATGTCTCAGTGGAGACATGATTAAC
The DNA here is from genome assembly GCF_030272615.1 of Cryptomeria japonica. Taxonomy (NCBI): domain Eukaryota; kingdom Viridiplantae; phylum Streptophyta; class Pinopsida; order Cupressales; family Cupressaceae; genus Cryptomeria; species Cryptomeria japonica. The sequence goes on from NC_081413.1 coordinate 583,521,692, forward strand.
ACCATTCCAACTAGCAGAGGAACTCCACACCCTTGAAGAGGAGTTTCATGGCAAAAGAAGTGGATCATCCCCTAAACTAAAGGAGGAGCTCATACTTCTAGAATGGAATCCATTCAAGTGGAAAGAGGAGTTCAAAGAGAAGTATTCTAATCAGAGGGGGGGTTGTAGCTTCAATAATCTCTCATAATCAATAAAATATTGCATCTGAACCATCCACCTCATGCTCTTATCAGTCCTGTCCCCTTTTTTGCTGCCTTGTTGACATTTGGTGGTGAAGGGGAAAAATTAGATAACCCTTGAAATGTCCCTTGTGATTGGAAAGGCCTTTCAAGACCCCTTCTGTTATCCAACACATTTTCAAGGCCCCTTTAGCTATAAAACCACTAGTCTAAACATTCTTCATCCCATCTCATAGAATTTATATGTGATGAATGCAGAGTCTTGCTTAATGGATGACTTCCTCATCTTTGAAACCATTCTCAATCAGTCCTACAGAATAATATTCATAATCTCCACTCCTTGAGATGAAGACTTGTTGAATTTATAAGAACACTTGAGAGTTCTAAAAATATTCTATCTTGAGTTATTTGCACATGCAAACTGTCTTTTAGGCTTTATCCTTTAAAAATCCCCTCATACTTCCTAGCCACCAATTTAGAAAGATTTAACCACCCGTACTCATGCAATTTGATTAGCTGCCACTTTGAATCCCCTATGCCTGAGGCTAACATCGAATTTTTTAGTCACTCATTTCAAGTTTATCTTGAACAGACAATTTTTGTTTTGATTTTATTATCCTCATGTCACGAAGCTTGTGCCTCAAATATCCTTTACTTTTGATTCACTAATGCAAACCTTCCCTTTTTTATTATTAGGTCTGCATTTGAGTGGACACTAGCCTTTACATTTTTCCTTTCTCATGATAGCTATTCAAATCACTAGGAATCATTTCGTTACTCAAGATGAGTTGCAACTCCATCACCTAGCTTTCCAAGTGCTAAGCTAATAACTTGTTTGTCTAGTTGGCTACTACATAGAACACATCTTCTTCTTACTTGGGGCTCGTTGAAGTTGGAAAAACACTCTCACCGAGTCCCGCGTGCTCCCACCTCAAAGCTTTGATAACTTACCTGTATTCTATACTCACCCAAATTTAAAAGCAAAACCTATCGAGGACCAAGCCCTCATTCTATGTAGGACAACTCAGGAATCAACCAAGCTGAGAAGAAGCCTTAGCCGAGCATTGAGTTTATTCTCAAGGTACCAACATGTCATCATGTTTCAAAACCTTATTATATTTCTAAAAAAATGTTGACTCCATGATATATTACCTGTGAAGGAGTTTGGGTCCAGTTTCTAAATGATACTGGCCTCTTCAAATTATAACTTATCCCATCAATGACCGGGATAACAAGTCAACAAACAAAAAGAACATACCCAACAAATATGATTCAAAAATTTATTAGAGCTTTGGTGTTATTTCAATGAAATCCAAATTGTGGCTAACATAATATATATCCTCTAATGTCAGTATCATCTCTCCACCTAGTACGAAAAATGTAGATGTATCTAGATCCCATCTCTACATCAAGGCCATGTGCATAGGCACATGAAACTTGATGGTAGGCATGCAACATACATACCACAAACCCATTTAATGAAGAAGTCTTTGATTCTCTAGTGATAATGTGGGAATGAAACTCCTTATATGTCCGTATGTGAGCCTAGTGGTATGTTACCATAGGTATGGTAACTCTTGTAAAATCAAGCATCAAGTATCAGTAATATCAAACATCAAATATATCAAAATCATCATCAAACTATCCTAACCCTTTGTGTGCTACCTAGTGCCCCTTTTTTCTGGGGCCATGGCACCCTGATGGCATCATGGCTATCTAAGGGGACCATGGTGCTTGGATGGGACCATGGTGCCCTAGGTGGACCAGGATGCCTAGATGGTACCATGAAGCCCTGAGGGGACCATTGAACCCGTTATGGGTAGCCCTTGTCAAATTTGGGTTGTGAATGATTATCAAACCAATTAGAATGCAACAAAAGACTAGGGTGCAATTTCGGTAGGCCTACCTTGTCAAGTGGTACATCCTCAATGACACACTACCTCAGGATCTCCATTTTAGTGGGCACTTTAGGTTGTGGACATTGCATCTTGTGTTATGTGGTATCCTCCTCTACACTACAAGACAAAAGGTTAATAAGACAAACAAATAGTGTCACTTTCAGTACTTAAGGTAATCTCTTTCTTAAACCCTAATTCTACATTTCATACTTCAATTTTCACATCTTGATCTAGGTAACTCTAATTTCTACACCATTGGTTGTGTTGGAATCATGCTTTAGTTCTCTTTCATACAAAATGATACTCAAAATATTTTGGTGTTGTATCAAACCTTGTTGTGAGAATTTATCATCATTTTCCTTCACAATTTGATGTGGTAGACATGATACCCTATTTCAACATACTAAATAGAAAGCCAAAATATGAGGCATATAACTACCCTCTAATTGCATCACTCTTAGAAATAATTTTAGGCGGATTTTGTGATTTCAACTAACAATGTGATTTTGTAGCATGTGTTTCCTAACATTGTACTCCAAATACTGCTAGAGGCTTTGTTCGACATATTATGGATATATCATTTTTCCAATGAATGTTTACATTTTTGTACTTCATCTTGCATATGCATGTAGTGTCATATGACCACTAAAGTGGGGGCTAAATGTAGCATCGTAAATTGTACAACCTTAATTGGTTGTCCATTTCCACGCTTAGGTTAGCACCCACCTTAGTGTGTCTCATTGCATATTGCATTTATAAGGATCTTTTAGGTATTTCACTTTTAATTTAATTAAATATAATTTCCTCTCTCAACAATTAATATATTATAAAATTGGGCCCTTAACCCTAGGTGCGCCCGTTTTTATTTTATTTTAAATTAATCCTAATAAATTTCTAATTTCAATCTTCAAAGCACATTTTCACATATCTACATGCTTGAATTGACCTACTGTGTTGGATTTGATTTTTTAATCATGATGTCTCACATCCCTAGAAAATTGGAAAAGAGTCGGTTGGACAAGGTAGTATACTACTTGGTCCCATACTTTTTTCCCCAAATTTTGAGAGCTTAATTTGGTAGTACTATAATATTCAAATCTGGGTTTTTGTCAATTTATATTAATTGTAATTCGGCCTATTATCAAAATTAAATTTAGGGTTTCATATATAAAGCCTTTTATTTCTCTCATTTGAGAATCTAAAACCAATGATTGAAGGAGATCCTTGCGAAGTGAAAGTGTACATTTAATGTGAAGTCGAAATCAACAATTTCATAATTTATCAAGTCTTCATCAACATTTGTATCATTCATGGAAGCTATAGGAGATATTAAAGAATAATAAGGAGATCAACTATTGTTTGGCTTGTACCTCTTAGGATTTGGCATGGTTTCATGTTATTTTCATATCTCTATTTGAGTTTCAGATTTAAGCATTATTGATTTTTAAATTTACATTATTTCTTAAATAGATCCCATAGTCACATAAATCTGTCCACTTAATTAAATGAATATTTACTATCTATTTGATTATTTTAATCATCAATAATCAGTTAATTAAATTAATATTTAATTAATTCATCCTCAACCTCTTCTTCTATTAACTAAATAAATTATCCAATTTATTTAAATTAACTCTTTAAACCACACCCCAAATTAATTAAATGAATAAAGCATATTTATTTAATTTAACCCCTTTCCTCTTTTAAATAAATAAATAAATATTTATTTAAATCTCTAAACTACCCCCCCCCCCCCCCCAACTTGCATTCTCCTACAAATGCAAGTTGCACCTATTTAGTTGAAATAAATAAATTTTATTTTAATTAAAATCCTATTTTCTCTCACCCACCAAACCCATTCTAGACTCTTCTAATCCATTCTATATTCTTCTAATCCATTCTAAATTATCCTAATCCCATCCCCTAATTATTGTCACATTCCTAAGAAACTTCGAGTCACTTCTCAAAGCCTCCAAAGTCTTTGAAAATCATTAAAGGCTTTATGCCTTCAACAAGTTAACCCCTAATGTCTTCCAAACCATTAATGGTTCTTACATAACCATTTATGGCTCTTACATAACCATTAATGGTTAAACTCAACTCACCCACATGGTTAGAGACTTTCCCTCTAACTCAACCCCCAATTAACTCATGGGTCTCTTCAAGAATTTATTTCTTTGACCATGGTTATCCTCACTAACTCTTGCATAAGAGTTTATCCATTGGATAAAGGCTTTATTAATTCAACTCAAGCCTAACCTTACCTCCTAAGGTAACCTTCATGTCATTTCAAGTATTTAATGATTATTTCCTCTCATCTCAAGTCATCTCATGTTGAAATTTGTCATCCTAGGATTGGGTTGAAAGCCCTCACATGGATCACAAACCCATCAATCCTGGCCCTTGTTGAGATTACTCAATCTCAACCATCCATTGCTCTATTTCTTGTATAAATAGAGCCCATTCCTTCATAATCCAGATCCATAAATATTGTATGCATCAAACTTATACCAAATTTGAGAGAGCATTTTAGGAGCACTTTTCTTTGTTACTTTGGTTAAAATTGACATACATTAATTAGGCTTTCTCATATTTAGCTTGTAGCATTTGCATAATTAGTCATTTTCACAATCTTGAATCTCCATAAGACATCCATAATAGTGCAAAAAGCAGAGGGCTACACTCATGTGGAACTTGGAGAGGAGAGGAACAAGGGAGGAGAAACTATGAGCATGTTGGAGAGCATTTGGGAGGGTTTTGTGTCTTTCCTCCATTTTTGTATGCTTTCTATAATCTTTTTAATATCTCTCTTGATATGCATTCTTAGGATTTTAGTTTTATTTCTATTTCATTTCCGATTGATACTAACAACTTTTACGTTTGAATCTTGTGTTTCTCACATCCTTTTTGCAGTGCATCAGATCCATATTATAGTTGTGATTTGAAGCATTTACACTACATTCATTTTAGGTTTTTTACTCAAAACATAGGGTAGAAATATAGTTTGCTTTTAGCTCATAGGAATTTTACGAGTACATGAGATTCTAGGGAACACATACTTTTCAGTACAATATTGACTATTTGTGGAGGTGGAAATCACCAAAACAAGGGGTTTGACTAAGGAAAAACCTTATATAGCCACAAACACACCATTTTCCAACTTGCAACTGTAGTTATAGATTTTCATCAAAACAATCGATTTATGGAAGATCTCAGCAAAAAAGTCACAAACCCATCGCTACAATAAGGAATAGGGCACCCCATGCTCTATTCCTCATATTCTGTAAACATATCTCAGACAACCTCAAGTTTCAGTCCTCTAGTTTGTAGTTCAATCTGATCTCTAAGACCAAGGCGTCGAGTGCGCTAGTCCTGTCAAATCCATCTCAATTTTCTATCATAGTTGCACAATAGATTTCTATTCTTATATCTATGCTTGTTGTCTCAATTCTACTTCTATATCAAACTATTATTATTACTATTTTAGTCATTTCTATTCATCCTACTAGCTTAGTTTCACATTTTCCTACATTAATAGCATTTTTCCTTTCATATCCATGAAGAAAGTGAAACCCTAAAAGTATCCCTTGACTCTCTCTTTTATGAGGGATAGTCATATACCCAATCACTTCCTTAGGTGCTTACATATTCTAATGTATGAACAAAAGTGGGATTAGGCCCTAAAATACCCGATTCCATTTTTATCCATCACACTTACAAACCACATCAACACCTAAGACTTTTACTAAGACACATCACAAACATTATGAACATGTCCTCAAAGGTACAACAATTGAAACATTAATATGGAGCATTTTTAGGACTAATCCTGATAGCCAGACATACTACCAACAAACTACAATCGCCAGTCACATCAGGTATAATGCCAGGGACTTGAAAAGATAGGAGCACAATATTCATAGAGCATACATATTATGTCAAAATATGAAAGACCATGTCATTATATATGGAGGAATGTGGAGCATTCTCCCAAAAAATCTCAATCATACATTTTACAAACAAGTTCATCTAACTTCTAAGAACAAGAATGTCCTGAAAACATAACCATTGTCCTATGTCATGCACATGATCCACACAAACACCTTTATTCTTTTGTAACTATTTTAATTCTTATCTTAATAGTTTTTAATGCATCTATTCATTATCTTAATATGATATCATCATCATGCTTCAATACATCAAATACCGAGAAGGTGAACATCCAAAACACAAATAAAGTACAACCATTGTTTATTTTTACTCTATATCAGTGATAACAACTTCTAACAATCACACAAAATGTATGTTAGCATCAATCGCAACAACTAACAACAAAAAATAAAAAACACACATTGTTAGACATAAGGCTAACATCAATGACAATACATATTTTCAATAGTGAGCCTAAGCTCATACTCTCTGTAAAGTACAAGATATTAAAGAGGCAATACAAACCAATCCCCTAGTGAACTAGGATATTATCAATCTAATATCAAGCTAAAAGGAGCAACATGTGAAGAGAAGAGATAGCATGACTATGTTGGCCTATTAAGGCTTATGCTTACTATGAGTCATAGAGAAAAATAAAATTTTGAATCGGAAAATGTGTGCAAAAGATTACAAGAAAATAGATTAGTTTGCAAAGTAATCTGAATTCTTATGTCATGGTGTGTGACCAAATTACAGAAACAAAAACTTATTGTTTGTGTAGAAAGTGTAACAAAGAGAAAAGTGTATGCTCCATGTTAGAGTATTTGGGTATTTACTTGATTAATTAAACAATATTTGTTTAATTATTTAAGTTCCCTTTATCTCTTTTACACTTAAGCTAACTTTAGGTGCATAATAATTATTTCTTTTATAATTATTATGTGCAAACCTAGGTTTTCCCTTTTAGGGTTTCTTGACCTATTAAAGGTTGAGTTCATTCTTTTCATTGTATGAAGAAGAAGATTTTTTACATTACACATTTTGTGAATATTGAGCTCTTTTTTAGCATATTTTCTGTGTATTTCTTTCTTTTGTGATTTTCTTCCTTGCTTCTCCTTGTAACAAGTTTTTCCACTTATAGAGATCATTTGGGCTCCTGTGGTGTTTTATTTTCTCAACTCCAACATGGTATCAGAGCTTCAGATCTGCAGCTATCTATTCTTGTTTTGAGATTTTCAGCATTGGAAGCAGATCTGGGGTTTCAGAAAAAATTTTATGCACCTAGGGATAGGCTTTTTTTTGAGCACTTTGGGCCTAAACAGACCTCACCATCATGCTTAGAAGGCTCGAAACCCCTATGGTCATATAAAATTTGACCTATTTTGGTCCATGAGCCTCTAGGAGTATTTTTTTCTCAGATCTAGGTCGTACAACCCTGACATGCAGTACGAGAAATTTTTTTTCAAAAAAAAACATTTTTGCCTTTTTATGACATGCAGGCTAGATTTTGATTTTTTGAAAAAAATCAAAAACAAAAAAAAAAAAAATCAAACACCATGGTGAAAAGCAAGTTTTTTAAAAAAAAAAAATTGTTTGGTGGGCGCGGGGGGGGGGGGGTTCCCACGGTACATAGGGTACTGTGGGGCCCTGCCATGCTGCAGGCCCCATACAACCACTGCCGGCACCATTTCATTCCCCGCCGGCAACTTTCTCCGGCCCCCACCGACAGCTTTCCTCAGCCCCTGCCTACCATTCGGCCCTCGTCGACAGCACCCTCCGACCTCGTCGCTACGCTTAGCCCCCGACTTGCCACCCGCCATTGGCCTTCCCGCCTATGGCCCCGCCTGTACCCTGGCCCAGTAGTTCCACCCAGCACCGCCCACCAACATCAGCCATTTATCGGCTCCTATCACCGACCTTCTCGCTTGCTGCCCCATCTGCACCTCGGCCCCACCGCTCGGCCCAGCTGCTCCGTCTGCCATCGTCGCTGCTCCTCGACCCCGCCACCACTACAGCCCCTGACCCCCACTGCCGCCTGGCCCAAACCCACCGCCCATAGCACCCATTGGCCTCACCACTACAGGAAACCGCTGCCTAGCCACCGGAGCTCCTCCTAGCCACCGGAGTGCTGCTCCCTAGCTACCTCCGCCCGAACAACCACCAAACTACCCCTTCCTCTTGTTTTGGAGGGAGGTTTGGTTTTTTTGTCATATCTTGGGCATACATAGTCATTTTTTTCGAAAACGAATAGGCATCAGAAAGATGGTTCCAAGCCAGACCTCTTCATGTTGGTAATTTTTTCCAATTTTTCTATTTGACTATTTATTTTTCTAGTCAAAGTGAGGTCTCCTTTTTTCACTCCAGGGGACATAGAATGAGCATCCGAACTCTATTTTCTAAAAAATTTATATTTTTGGAAAGTGTGTGCTATGTACTTTCCAGCCATCTGAGTTTTATTTCTAGATTCTGCTCCATTCATATTTTATTCAATTTTTTGCTTTTCAACACTCTAGTGGATATCTTGGTTGTTTCAGGTCCTGGGATCTCTTCTCTGGGTAGGATGTCTCTATTTTGGTTCTTGTTTCTATTTCTAGTCTTCTTATCATTGTAGCATTGTATTTATGCAAACGCACTGAGATAAAGTGCCATCATGCATTGTTTACTTGGGATCTTGCCCATTATGTGTCTTGTTGTACATGCGCTCCTTATAAAGTGCCATGAGGGGGTTGATGTTTGCCTGTTGTTTGCCATCTTCCTTTGTCTAGTGAGTGTTCCTTCCATGACATTCACTTCATGATGTGTGTCAAGTGAGTGTTCCTTCCTTGGTACCATGTAATTTTCTCAAGACCTTTGATGTTCCTGGTTCTTCGTCATGCAGTTCTTGTTGGCCATTCTTTTCAGTGTACCTATCCCTCTCCCTCTTCAATATTATGGGGAGGTTTGTCCTATTGGTTCTAATGCTTTCGTGGTTCAATTGATCAGCTCTTCAGGCTTTGGTGTTTTCATGCCATTTATATCCTCGATTTCAATTGTTTGCCTTGTTTGCCTTCTGGTTTGAGTAGTGTCATCTAAGGGCACTCATACAGATCACAGTCTTCTCTACCTAGTCATGTTCTATTTCAGTGGAGGTTCTTCTAGTTAGTAGTTATTCTTCGACAGAGTTTGCAGGTTCTTCATGCTTCAGTGGTGTTCTTTTCCATCTCCTTTTGGAGTAGAGTTTTTTCCCACGTGGTTTTCTCTATTTCTCCAGTTCATATAGATTTCATTGTATTTGGGTGCCTGATTAGGCCTTGTTGTCGGGACCCGTCTTTATTGCTTTCAGTAGTTGTTCTAGGTTTCAGCTTCTCCCTAAGTCTAGCTTAAGGGGGGGTGTTAGAGTATTCGGGTATTTACTTGATTAATTAAACAATATTTGTTTAATTATTTAAGTTCCCTTTATCTCTTTTACACTTAAGCTAACTTTAGGTGCATAATAATTAATTCTTTTATTAATTATTATGTGCAAACCTAGATTTTCCCTTTTAGGGTTTCTTGACCTATTAAAGGTTGTGTTCATTCTTTTCATTGTATGAAGAAGGTTTTTTATATTACACATTTTGTGAATATTGAGCTCTCTCTTTTTGAGCATATTTTTTGTGTATTTCTTTCTTCTATGATTTGCTTCCTTGCTTCTCCTTGTAATAGGTTTTTCAGCTTGCAGAGATCATTTGGGCTCCTATGGTGTTGTATTTTCTCAACTCCAACACTCCCATGATAAAGCAATTGTGAATTCTTTACTGAAAAAATTTGGTTTTTGGTAGCATAGATGCTTCCAAAAGATAAGTATTTTGTCACAATGATTGGTGCAGGAGAAACCCTTCAATTTGATCAATCAGGCTCAAAGGAGGAAGGATAAGGCATCAAACATGTCTTAGGATGTTTTACATGTGTTTCAATCATGCATTATGTGTTTGTAATAAAAGACCCCATCTTGTGAGCCAAACTCCTATTTTGGCATCTTGATAAGCCAATTAGGGCTTTTGAACAAAAGGGGATCAAGTGTGTGTAGGAAATAGTTATCCTAGTAGTTGTAGTGCTTCTAGGGTGTTTTAGGAGGGGTTAGTCTTAACCCAAGGCATTATGAGGCGAGGAATGACATTTTGACAACTTTGTCAAAACTTGTCATCAAAAACTTTTATGCAATTTTTGAATTTTTGTTTGTGTGAACTCCCCCAATAGCTCTAACTCTTGTTTAGGTTGGGAGCAGTTGTGGAGAGGTATATACACCTTTAGGACCCAATTCCTAGGGAGAGACTATATAGAGGGAATTTTTGATGACTGCAAACTAATGAAATTCTGAGTTTTTCCTGCAATTCTGAAGTTTTAGTATGGGGTACGACATTGTATGGATTGGGATCAATTCCCAATGATGTGACTTTGTTATAATAATGAGTCACATTTGATTTGTCTTTGGTTTGAGGTTCATATTGTGTGTTTTTCTCCTATTATTCCAATTTTGTTGTAGGTATCCGAAAAACCAGGGTTTACCTAGGGTTTTTCTTCTTAATGGCCATAACTTGCAATTTATCAATCTGAGACTCATGGGATTGGGTGAAATGCAAGTATGGCCAGTGTATTTTGAGATTTAAAAATCATTTTTTAGGAGGAGCAAGGGAGATGTGTGTTTGAATAGACCCTAGCTAGACATCTCTATGTGGCTACCTAGTCCTTTAACAACAAAGCTACCCTAGAAGTAAAATGGTGATGATTTCAGGTGTGTAACCCTAGAGTCCATGATGGTTTATGGTTCCCCACATTATCATCATCTTTTTCTTATATGGTTTGTTAATTTGGATATAGTTGTTTCATAAAAGGAGACCTAATAGCCCTTTAAGACAATTGTCCTTCATCGGTTTCAGACCCATTTTTTGTCAGACCTTGACTCTTCCTTTTGGGGAATTGTGTAAGACCTAAAAGGGTATTTGAATATGTGATTTTTTTGTTAGGGTGTTTGGGAAAGTTTGGACTTAAGGTCCATTTACCCATTTCAAACAACATAAATTATAAAAAACATTCAACTATTCAACAATAATACTAAAAACCCATCAACCATCAATACAAGAACACTAGATTTACATGGAAAACCCAAACAGGGAAAAACCACAATGAGAATTTAACTCACAATATGAATATGAATGATTATAATATTTAGGGATCACTACCTAGGAGTAATATCTCTTAAAGGACTTGCAAGATAAGGTACACTACCTTAAGGAAGAATACAAGGACTTGCATAGTTAAGGCACACTACTTCAAGGCAAGATACAAACTGTTCCTAAAAGACCCACTGTCATTCTGCAATAGAATAAATTAAAGAAATTATATGAGAAGGATCTCTTGAACAATAATTTTTTCTTGAACAAAAGGGTCAAGTTACCAATATCATGGAAAACATATTTGAGCTCTATCATTGTCTCTACACATTGCCTTCCTGAATTTATATTCTTCAAAGTTCTCCATAAGCCAACTTTCACACATTAACAAACTCAAATCTACTTGCATATTATTTGCATACACCTCTCATCAATTCAAACACAACTCATACAACCTCATTCCTTAAATATAAGATATACCATCAAAAAATTTAATTGAGGGTCAACCACAATCAAAATAAGTAATATTACATAAAATAATTTACCTAGACAAAATACTCAAAGCGGTCCACTCCAAGAGAAAGAGGGAACCCAAATAGATCATAATATATCCTTATGAGATAAATCCAATAATTTGCACATGTATCATACTAAAAGGTGACCATCAAACATAATGTGTAGACAGTCAAGGGGCAGTGCCCCTAGCATGTCGCCCCTCGCAATACAAGGTGGGGTTGAGGGGCAGTGCCCCGCGAGGCCAAAAAGAGTTTTATTATTTTATAAAGGAATTGGGTGTTATTTTTCCATTGCTTGACATGTTGTAACCTAATTCTGTAACCAACATACGTCTTGATAAAAGGCTAAGGTTTAGGATTTTTCTGTAGAGAATTTTATAGTATTTTGCAACAGTATGGAGTTGCAAAGAGATTACTGGTTGTAATCGGTTTTGATTTACTAGATAATAATATTGGACTCTCTATTTGGTAGATGTAGCCCAAGATTCGGTGAACCATGTTAAATATTGTCACTTCACTGTTATTATTTCTGTGTTTTTTGATGATATAATGAACCAATAATGATCTAGTCAAGAACTGAGAGGGGGGGTGAATCAGTAGATAGAAAAAAAACTAAACTTTCACCAAACTCAAACCCAACTCATAAATCAATCACTAAACTAACCAGTTTAGACACTGTACCATAAACTACAACTGCACTGTCAAGTTTACCAGTTAACTATAATACTAATATAATACTGTAATAGATCTAGGCTTAGTTAACTCAATCCTGATGTGACAAGAGAGAAATGACAATTTCTCACATTGAGGATGTAGAAGTAGGATTTGCTTATGCAGTGTTGGGTTATAGGGTCTATCAATCAAGTCGCATGAACAGTGTGTCAAGCAGTGCTATACATGCAGCCTATCAAATCATCAAGGAGGATGCAACATATTATATTTGTGAGATAATCATAAGTCAATTTCTAGTGAACATGGAGCGAATTAAGAAGGACACGAAGCAATCATTCAAATATGGCTCATTACTAGTATGTATATTTTTCTATGTGCAAAACTTCTTTCCCGGTAATGGTAATGTAATATGGTCTGAAGAAAAACCTATCATGGTTCAAATAGGTAAAATTATTAGGGATTTAGGAGATAGGTTTGGAGAAACAATGTGGGGATATTTTAAGGAATTTCAAATCAAAATGCACAAAAGAGAAATAATTCCAACCAGTATAGTTTAGAAGTACAAGGAAAACATTTTCTTTCTTGTAGACATTGATTGTTGCATTATTAAAGCGGTTCAACCTGAAACCTTTTGGGTACCAGCTATGTGTTATGAGGTCGAGGCAGACATTATTAAAGTTTATGCAAATATGTTACTATCTAAACCGGTAGACAAGAAAGCAAAGAGATTTGGAGCTTGTGAGGAGGCAAGCTCCAAAATAAAAAAAGGAACTTAAGGAGCCAATCATACAAAGGAGAGTAAGAAAAATGATTGATACCCTAGACAAAAAATATGGAGGTGAAGCATCTTGTGCCACTACTTCCACCGGTACTAGTGAACAAACAGGGGCCAAACCAAATAAAGATGAAGAACCAATAAGAGAAAAGAAGAAAATGTCAAAGACAAAACCCAAGGGTACTACATCTAGCAAGCCAACAACATACACAAATGAAAAGGACACAGATACTCCTGCATCTTCCCCAAGTAAAGGTATACTGGTAGGAGTAACTTATGCAAGAAAGAAAAAAAGTAAAAGGAAAGTTGACACAAAGGATGAAAAGAAGCCAAAGAAGGATGAAAAGGAGTGTGATAACATTGACACCCAATCAGATGTGGAAATAAAAGAGGTTAGAAAAAGTGGAAGAAATATAGCTCCTACTGTTGATGAATTGGTCCATGGGATCAAAGAGTATGGAAGTCTATTTAGGATTGGGAGAACATATTCCCACTATAGCGAAGGGGACACAAGAAAAAATGAAGAAGCACTTATCTGGAACTTGCACAAGTTCTGTAGAACTCCCAGTGAATTATATGGAATGATTCCATGATATTTGCAGAATCAAATTGAAGGGAGATGGAAAACAACCCTAGCCATTAAGAAAGAGCACATGATTTAGACTTTGATCAAGCTTCACTAGTGGCTGAAGCGTGTATTCAATAGTTTAAAATAAGAAATAGAACAGGGAGAGTGTTTGTAAGAGAAATTAAAGTTGTATATGAAGAGTGTGCTGCATTGTGGAAAACAATCATGAGCCAGCAAAAGGAAGCTGAAGAAGAAATAGAAAAAGGAACCAAAGAGGACCAAGGTGTAGCTATCCTTGACAAAGGGAAAGGTAAAGAAAAAGACTCTACTAAATATTTTCATGTTTTCACAGTTGAGGATATCATATGAAATGTTGTGTCATATATTCCTAACCTGACAAAGGATGTTGAGCAAATGGTTAAACCCAAATTAATTATTGATACTGATGTTACACTAGTAAAGGGAGTTGATCAAAATAAGCATCTCAGTGAATATGAAGTGACAATTGAAGATATACCTTATGAAGATAAACCTCACAGAACTTCAGTGACAATAAATCCTACTAACAATGAACCTCTTTTGTCAGAAAAAGGTGCACAAGATTAAGAACAAAGTATAAAGAAATAAAATAGTGATGGACACTCCTCTGGTAGAGAGGAAGTCAAACTTAGAAAAGGAGAGTCAAAACAAGAAAGTAAAACTCACCACCGCAGCCAGTTCCAAGGTTGAGGCTATAGAAAAGGAAGATGAAAAAGAGGAGGAAGAAGAGGAAGAATATGTCATCAATATAGAAGATGACCCCAAAACAATTGATGAAAGTTTCAGAAAAATTGACAATTCAAGCTAAAAAGGAAAAACTAAGAGCAAATAAAAAGAAGGCAAGAATTCTCAATTCTGCCAAGACAAGTCTATCTAACCTCTTTATTGATATTGTTGTTGATGACATTGCACCCATCATTGATCATTTGGGCATTCTTCTAACAACAATCAGTTTAGAGGCAACCGATCTAGAGAAGGTTGTAGTAAGACAGTATGAAGGAAGGAGAGGAGAAAAACTAATGGAACAAATATGAGTTCACAAAGTTTCTCTCTCCAACTGCACTGAAGAGGTCAAAACTATACTATAAGAAGTTGGTTGATTATTGGTTAAATCTTCATTTAATAAAATATCTTGAAGATAAAAGAACTCAAACTCAAAGGGAAATCCAAGATCTGATAGGTTCTTTTGATCCTCTAACAAGCTCAACAACGACCTTTAGTGGAAAGGTAAAACAACTAAATCATGAAATCAAAAAGTTGAAAGAAGAAGAGGACAAACGAGCTCTTAATTTGTTAGAGCTACAGTACTACCTGGCACCGATTATTGATTTCATGCAAAGGAATGTTAAAGAAGCAGATTGCCTCATAAGTGCACCTGATTGTAAGATAGTCGATGATATGGAGGATTCTTTTATATTTTTGCGTGGACACTTCAACACCATGACATAGGTGAAGCCTTCATGGGAATCCTCTTTACAAGCAGCTCAAGAAAATTTCAAAGAAATTTTTGCTTTACTTTCATGAATCTTTTTGTATATTATTTGCCATTGATGCCAAAAGGGGGAGTTTGTATAGTTTGTATATTATGAGGTAGATGAAACAGGGTTATAAGAGTCAGAAACGGGGCTTAGAACTGACACATTTTTGCAATGTTTTCCACCAATGCCAAAGGGGGAGTTTGTTGGCATTATTATGCATTTTGTATGACTAGTGAATGAAATGGTTGTCATTATTGGCAACATCATCTTCTAAGTCTTCAAAGTCCATTGGTAAAGGAGTAAAGGGTAACCGGTAAAGAACAAGATTCCTTATTCCTATCCTATCGGTCATGAGTAGACCAGTATATAGGGGTTAACCAGATAAGCAGAGAGTAGACCAGTATATAGGGGTTAACCGGCTAAGCAGTGAGTAGACCGACACACAAGAGGTCAACCGGCTAAGAAGTGAATAGATCGGTACACATGAGGTCAATCAGCTAAGTAGAAAATAGACCGGTTTATAGGAGGTAACCGGTTAGGCAAAATCAAACCGATACATAGGCGATAACTGACATAATGCGAGTCTCAACCGATAGACTTAGAAACATACAGTTGAACTGACAGTCTTCCCTTTTCAACCAGCGAGCTTATTGGCATGAATGGTTGTCTTGACCAATATTCCTAGAATAATTTTTGGAGAGTAATTTGAGGCGCAAAAACAAAATTGTGAATCTGATTTTTGGAGGGAAATTTGGGGCTAGAACTAAAGGCTAATATATTCACATCATTCATTCTAATTATTGTTTTGTTGTCAATGTAAAAAAAATATGTGTGAATGTAAACAAGGAGAGAAGAATAGAGTGCAATATATAGAGGTATGAATCAGTGAAGTTGACACCAATTAGAAGAACATTGTATGCAAAGTGGATCTATGAGACAGAGGTAGTGTCATCAAATAGATCAATCATCTTTGTTGCCTTCTAGCAATTGCAACATTGTAAATCCGATATCAGGGTAAACCTTAACCAGTTCCTTATGTAAACTCTCTTAACCGAGTCACTTTAGATATGAAGTTGTAAAATCCTCTAGCAAGGTGAACTTTAATAGGTTCTAAGGTATTCCTAACCAAATACTTGTTACTCCTAAAAGGGTGATGTTCTCAGAAAGAACTGATTGTAAGCTCTTAACAGGTCACTCTTTTTTATTGCAGTAAAAGAGATAGTGGGTTATCCCCATGATGGTTTTCTCCCTCTAACCGAGGGTTTTCATGTATAATTGCTAGTGTTATGTGATGCTTATGTGTGCATGCAAATCTCTTTTCTTTGATGTTCTCTACTTTCATGATTTATGCAATGTTTAAGTTAATTTGGAAGGATAGTTGCAAACCAATCAGTTTGAATGTTTGAATTAGGAATAAACTGTTTTGACTAATTCACACCTCCTCTCAGTCACCGGCTAATACTAAGATTGAACACATTAAAAAACCTAAAAATGCTTAGTTGAAATTGATGAGAATGCAATTGAAAATATTAAAGGATAGAGGTCAAATAAAATTATTTGGTTGTGGTCTACAATTTTTTTTGACAATAACTTTAAAAATAAGACACTGACTAAAATATGAGACCTTTGCTAGATAAGTTGAAGATTCATGTGACTAATAAATATAATAAAAATTATATTATTGTCAAAAATATTTTCAATGTGCTCAATTCAATTCAAAAGACTAGTAAGAGAAAAGATAAGAGAGGTTCCCAAAGAGTGATCACAACCTCACTAGTAAGCCATCATTTGAGGAAGGCTTGTTTATTAAGGAAAGCTTGTCTTGATATGAACCTAAATTGTAAAATATTGTTTAGAGAACTTGGAAGAAGAATGAGACTAGATATTTCTCTTAAAAATGATATATGGGCTTTTAGTGGGAGGCTTCCATTTGTTGACAAGAAGCTAACCGAGAACGCAAAGGATGAAATTAAACAATTTTAATATTCTATTTCAAGATTATTACCTAATGTTAAGGATGTTTTAAAATTGGGAATTGGTAAGAAGGACTACACACCGCATCCTAAACATTTCTTGGAATTTAGCCAAACAATTTTGTGTAAAACACCCAACTTTACAAATCTCTGAAAGGGCTTTTGAATCTTGCAAGTCATTTTATTGCGTACGTCTTAAAATTCATAATACGTGTTGTAAAATTCAAGAAGATTTTTGAAAGTTCTATGATTTATTATTCTATATTCGTTCGACTTTGCATATTAATGAAATTTTGCAAGGATTGTCATGCAATGCAACTCCCTAAGTCATCTAGGGACTTGTTAGATTTATATTTTATGAGCTAGAGATAATGGTTGTTTTTCTTTTTTATAAAAATGACCATTTAAATGAGAAGTGTTTACAACGTCGTGGGTTGTCAAAGTTTGTATCATGTTTTCATGATGGCAAAAAACATGAAGTTGGAAATCAAATGGTTCAAAAAAAGACGTATGAGACAGTGAAACACAATTTGAAGAGTGGAGGTGAAAGTTCTTGATGTGAGTTTGTAACAAGAGAAATCATTGTTTTTGATATTATATCAAGTTTTAAGACAAATCATTTTTGCAAGTATGCAAGGCGTTTCCACAAGTCTTTGTATTGATGAGCAATCCATAATGTGTAAGGAATATTTTTTGATTGGTACTATTATATATGTGGTTGATTTTGCTGAAAACTACACAATGTAACCACAAAATAACGTACAATCTCAATAATACAATTCTACTCAGGTTTCTATTTTTGTGCACATCACATATAGACATACCCATGATAGCACATAAGAGGACAAGCAGACAATTATGGAGTACCATTTTTACATTATTTATGACAAGTCTCATTCATCAGAGTATGTGTAATATTGTTTTTATAATGTTTTGAGTTCTTGCAAGAAAAAGATATTGAATTGGGTCAACATCTCATTTAGTTAGATAGCTAAACAAGACAGTTCAAGAATGATCATATGTTTTATTGGTTAAGTAGAATGCATGTAGAGAGGGGTGTGCCTCATATATGAATTTTTATTGAATTTGGGAATATAAAATGGGAGTATGATAGAGAATGTGCATGTGTGAAGAGAGATCTAGTTACAAAACAACTGAATATTATAGGTGGTACTCAATTCACAGATGCATGTTTTGTTGTTGAGTGGTGTGTTGGTGCCCAAAACCACAGATTGGAAAACTTAAGGGTTTTCCAAATCCTCAACTATGGCCAACGAATAAGGATGGTCAAAGACAAAATCCCTCTGCACTTATGGCTCCACTGAACCTAGGTGGGTATACCTCTTCCTCTCAAGCACAAAGAGATTATTCAAAGTGGATTTAAGATTTTTAGCAAATAAAAAAACTGGCAAATTGTTGTTATACAATTATGCTTTATTATGTGCTTTAAGTGAATGCCTTTGAAAAGAAATGAAAATGATTATGATAATATATTAAAAATTAGAATGCTTTCGGGACTTAAAAGAAATATACAAAGATCAGTTCATATAGAATTTGGGAAGAATGTTTCTCTATCAAGGACCTTAAATGCATGGCCAACCAAGACCTTAAAAGATAAATAACAGACGAGTGCCTCTATCCAGGGATATTTATGACATTTTGTGGACAAAAAATCTTATCAACTCTTGAGACAATATTAATCATCAACTATGAAGGTTTCAGTATGTGTTACACATCAATGAAAAACCCAATCTCACATTTAATGTAACAACATGTGATGGCACATCATAGCAAATCAAATGATTGATTTATCAAGAGGACAAAGATAACTCATCAACATAAAAGTATGCACAATATTTAGAAAAAGAAACAATGAACCTTTATATATTAATCCTTAGGAGATGATTGCATACATAAGCTTCACTTGAAAATAATCCATTATAGTCTGTTTGCACAAAAGAGATACTTCTTCTTCCTATAGACTTCCCTAATACATATAACTTGCAGTCCTTCCAGGCAGTATGTTTTTTCCCAATCCTCAATCCCTTTACATACAAAATGACTCATTATAAATACATATGTTAAGAGACATGAATGAAAGGACACAACCTTTTATTATCCTGGACAACTAACAGAACAAGAACTAAATAGCCTAACTAAAACATCAATTACATTACAAACATAAAACTAAACAATGAACTAGGATTTTTGATCCAATCGTTGTCTGCACTTATGAATGTGCCACAAATAACCCACATCATTGTAAGTTATAACATTGAACACTGCATCATTGGTTGGGTTCTTGATCATATAGAAGTTCTCAAACTGATCAGCTATGTCATTTATATCAATAATATTTGTCCTAGCAATGGCTTGGGCTGCACTAAGTAAAGACTTACATTCAGAAAGCCACACGGTCTTATCCTTAATTACACCTGCATTGTCTACTAAAATGGGAACCCCACACTGAACAATTTGTTGGCACTCATGAAATTTAGATTTCAATTCCTTCGTAAATTCATCATGTGTGACAAGAAAACCCTAAACCTTTTTCTTTGCCTTTTCCCTAGTCGATGCATCTTGTAACAATAGGTTGATTCTATCTCGAATTCTGTTGTTAGAAACCATATTGTCCATGTTCCTCTGATATACATCCGATAATTCATCCAATGCCTTCTCCATATTATCATATCTTTTACTCATCAATACACAAGCAGTATCAACCCTGATGCTCTTCATCTCCCTCTTCAACTTATTGTGCTCATAAGATAATTTTGCAAATTTCTTCTTCCAGTGGCCTCCTGAATCAGTAATTTGAGGGATCAGATGCCCACTCCTCTTAAGGGTTTCTTCATATAAGGCCTTATATTTATTTTTCTCTTCTATCTCATGCTTCATCTAAGCCTTATTGAATTTTGAGGTATTAATACCTATGTCAGTAGTCACCATAGGATCTACCTCTCCAACTTTCAGGGTCATCATGTTACAAAAATCTTTATCCACATCTATGATTTTTGGCCTTTTATTTGGGGGCTACAATGCCCATAACAACATTGCTTGTTCATCTAGATCATATCTCAATTCAATGAATATATCATTAACCCCTTGGACATTCAACTTGAAGTTCTTATTATCTGAATGTAATAAACTGTCAAAAGTAAAAGATGCACTCAAATCCCATCCTGGGAAAAGAATAATACCTGCCTCGACTAGCAACTACCTTCCTCTCTGAGGGGTCATTGTCTCCATTTCTACATCAATATCAACCTTAAGCTTCTGCAACATTGCCTCCTCATTCTCTGGTGTGATATTTGGCATTTCTTCCCTCAACTTCTTCCCTTTGAAGTGGTATAAAAAAGATTTAAACTCTTTAGACTTGATGAATTGATCATCTGAAACAAATGAAATATGCTCTATCATCCTTTCATCTATTTCTGCATTTAGCACAATGAGGAGCTTATCTTGTGCTTATGGTTCATTCTCTTTCTCGGGTGCATGAGATTGGAAACTACTTCATTCTCCTCAGAATCATTTTGAGTTGGGTCTCCCTCCATATTTTCTAGTCTTCATCTTCTCTCCTCCAGTTTCTTCTCCAAGGTCTCCATAACCTCTGCAAGCTCCTCCACTTCCTTATTTTTACACATGTCTTCAAACTCATCCTCCTAATGAAAGTAATCTCCCAACTCTTGTCTCTTCCTACTCCCATGGATGTAGCCCTCAGGATCATAATGCATTATAGATGTGTGCTGGAACAAGTTGTATTCATCCACTAGCTTCTTGTCAATAGACTCATATGCTCTAGTAGATAAAATTTTAAAATCTAGGAAATTAATTGTGCCAGGGAGGAAGGCTTACTTGTGTGTGTCTCCAAAATGTTTGGCATTAGAGACACTTAATTGCCTTACAATTTCAAAAAAGCAATCCTGTCTGGTGCAGGCTTCGGGAGCACATAGGGGGTAACCTTCAAATCCATAGCACTGAACAAAAGTGAAATTTTGGCATGAGTACCAATCACCCCAATTGTGATTAACCTTTGGATTTTTGTGCTCATGAGGCCTAAGAAACTTCTTTACATCCTTAGAAAATGATCCCTGTAGAGGCTCACCAAAAGAAAGAAAATTGGCTTAACAAAGAATTCTTCAAATTTGAGGTAATGAGAATTTACATATCTATAATTTCAGAGAGAGACCCATAACTGTACTGGTTGATCCTGTCCATTCTTCCCAACTATTTTCACATTCAAACCTTTTGGCCATAACCCTCTAAATCTCCCATAAAATAAAATAATATACATTAACAATGAATAGTGCTTGAAGTGCTTGTTTGGATTTTATTTCAAGTTCAAGAAGCCTTCATTAAGTCTATCCACCAAGTATGAAGAAAAATCAAAAGCTCTATGCTCATGTCTCTGAATATATGCTACTAACACTAATGGTCCTATGTTTTCTACATCAGGAACTTCAACTGATCCTGCCTCACCACATGCCATATATGTATATGGTAAATATTTCTTGAAAATAGTCATATCATAAGTAGGACCATCTTCCTCAGTTAGCCTCCCCTTCTCTTCTTTGTGAATAATGAGGTTCCAACCCTGGTATGTAGTATCCATTTTTCTATATTCTTCTTCCAAATCCATAAAATATAAGGGCACCTTCACTTCCAGATCTATTGCAAAGACCTCTTGAATTGTGGCTACTGCAAAGTGAACTAAAGCAGTCCTGTCAAGCAAAAAAATGCATCGCTTGTTTGTATCATAATGTTTTACCAAGAGCTTCAAAAAATCAATATTTACAAACACATTAGGTACCATGAATTTACCTATACTGGTACTCCACGGGTTTGAAATTGGCATGGGCTCATCCCTGCAGAAGTAATGGAAAAGAAACAACTCATACCCTCACACTATTGTGAATACATCTCCAATTTCTCTGTATCTTTCTTCCAACTAGTCGTGAATAGGAAAATTCACCTTAGCTCTATGTGACCTATCTCTTGGAGAGCCCATCTGATCTATCATGTCTTGATATAATTTTCTTCGAGCCTCACTGACTTCACCCTTCGATTTTTTTGTCATGGTACTGGATATTTCAACAACCTTCCGCTTCCCTTTTGAGCTTGACCCTTCCATCTCTGCAAATTCCTTTACTCTATGCTCAACAACTCGGAATATCTCTCAATAAACACCTAATATCTTTCTGCAATAACTTTGTGCAAAATGTTGTTATGCAACACTAGCTATATATCCCCAAGAGTCCAATCTTGTACTTAATTACTACAATATTGATGGATCTTCTTCATGTAGCAATGAACCTACTCAATGGATGCATTTAATGGAAGCCATTTTGTCAGTTTTTCACATCAAGACCTCTAATGGCTAATCGGCGAGACTTTTCCTGATGATTCAATTGTTTGGCACCATTTGTTATGACATTACCACTTCTTACCTTCTGATCGGTATAATCTATCCTAACTGACTTATTGGGTCTCGGGATAGAAATTTTTCTCCTATCTCAATGGATACTCCTTCAATTTCAGCTTTTCTTTTTGTTTTGACGATCCATTGACATAACTGTTCCTGACGCATCCGCCTTCGGTTTTCCTTTACTTAACCCATCGGGTATCGACATAGTTTATTTTATGTCACTTCAATGTCCTGATGACCTCAACATATCAATCCATATTCTGACCAAGCTCCCTGCATTATTGGGACAACTTACCCCGAATAACTCCTTTCAACTAACCATCCACCCTAATAGTCCTATCAGGATTTAGAATAACATAAAATTTCTTCTCCCGATGTCCCGATGAGTCTTCACTTAATGTTACTTCATCAATATAATTCACACCGATATCCCCATAGGAACTTTTATCTTCATCGGGGTTCATAATAGCCTTTTCCTATTCCTCCCAAAGTCTCAATGAGTCTCTGATGCACTTTATTGCTTTACACCTTTGAATCTATTTTATCGGTATAGGTAATACCAATAGTTCCGCCTTCTGATTCTCCATGTCATTAAGGAACAGCCTAACTATTTTTGCACTACTCTGATATGATCCTTTTCTCCAATGGACCTGCCTTTAGTTCTCTTCAGTTATTAGGTATCGGGATAGAGTTGTTTCATTATTCCCAATAAGCCGATACATGCCGATAGAAAATACCAACCTTCTGCCTCATCGGAACAAGCTATCTCGATGGTATGATTTTCCAAGAGCGTGCACCGTGTCGAATATTACTTAAGTTCTCCAATGAATGTGTCCTCTGATTTATTGGTATATGTCATGCCGATAATCCTTCTTTTTCTTGCCAATGTTGTTTCATCAGGGCTACCTATGTCGATAATTGAAAATTTGCAATTTTGAAAAAATGAGCCCTCCACCTTGAATATTAGTGATCCAACTATCTCACTAGGTCTGATACACACTAGAAAACAATCTTGGGTTATACCATAATGACTTCTCTGCTGATTAAATTCTTCGATACCGGATTCCTTGTGCAGTCTATACTCAGTGCATCCCCTTAGTGTGCCCAAGTGATACCTTGACATTCCTGAAACAACTGATCCTTAGAGAACTTTACTCATTTGAATAAGGCTCCTGCACATGCAAACCAGCAATAAATGCTCATATGATAAAAGGAAAGGGCCTCCATATAGCACAAAATATTTTATAAAAATATGTGCTAACAGTGGCTCTTTCTCAGGATGTATGTTTTATTTAAGGACATAGCAAGATCCTAGTTATCTCTAGAAAGCAAACCAAAAATGAAAATTGAAAAATGAAAGCAAAAATAAATTTAAACTATTATGATACAAAAATACTTCCTACTCATCAAGAGAAAAAATGATTAAGGTACTGAGCATGAACCGAGAACTCCTGCACCTGATCATCAGTATCCTTCAAGTAATAAGAGTTTTCTCCACCTTTTTCTAAAATTATAAAAGGTCCTAGCCAAAGTGCATCGAACTTGCCATGCTTCCCTTTATCCTGACCTTTGGCATTCCATTTTAACACCCATTCCCCTTCTTCAAATGACCTGTCACATGCTTTCCTATCATGTAAATCCTTTACCATTTGTTGTCTTTGTAGGTTTCTTTCCTGAGATTCTCTTCTACATTCATCCAATTCAACCAACACCATCAATCTGTCTCCCATAAAGTTTACTTCTTCTGAAAATTCTTCCGCAACAAATTTATGGACTAGCAGTAGATTATTCAAGGGTAACCATTATTTTTTGCCATATACAAGCTCATATGGAGCAAATCCTATGGACTTCTTAACTATCACTTTGTTTTCCCATACTACTAATATCAATTTTGAATTCGAAGCTCTTTTATTATTACCCAACATCCTTTTGATAATTTTCAACAAGTTTTTATTGCTGGATTCTACTTGTCCATTTCCTTGGGGATGATAAGGTGATGAATATGACAAAGTGATGCCATAATTTTCATAGAAATTAAAAAACTCATTTGATATAAAACACATCTCATTATCTACCACAATCTTCAGAGGTACCCCAAATCTACTCAAAATGTTTTCCAAAAGAAACTTTATCACAACTTTGCTGGTAGCTTGTCTTGTGGGAATGGCTTCAACCCACTTAGTAAAATAATCAGTAGCCACCAAAATCCATTTATGCCTACCACTAGATTTGTTTTCTATCTCACCTATAAAGTCAATACCCCACATCTGGAATGGTTCCTCTGTATGCATGGGTCTGAGAGGAATGGCTCCATTATATTTAAGCTTCCCTCAAAACTTTTGATAAGCCTCACATTTCTTGATATAAGTATTGCAATGGTTGAAAACTTGAGGCAAGTAATAACCGATATTAAGAATTTTGTGAGCAGTAGTCTTAGCTAAGAAGTGGCCTCCACATACACCTTCATGTAAATCTTTTAAAATAACAGACGCTTGACACTCACCTAGACATAATAGAAGAACACCATCTCTATTTTTCTAGTATAGGTCTCCATTAAGTAATACATACCTAGATATTTCAAGCTTTAAATTTCTCTTCTAGCTATCATTTAAGTTATCCGGACATTTCATGTATTTCAGGTAATATACAGTATTTGCATACCAGGGACACCTCTCAATGCTAATTTTTACATCCTCCAATTCTACCTGATTTACCCATGCTGCTTCAAGATTAGATTCTGCCATCAACTTCGCTAGACCTTGACCTCTTACCAACTTTGTATTTGTAGATCAATATTGAACTCTTGGATCTAGTTTATCCATCTGCATCTCCTTCCGGTAGTTTCTGATCATCTGAAGATGTCTTTAACAAAAACATTTGTAACATAGACAATAGCACTGGCACCAACTAAATAGGGTCTAAAAGATTTCAAGCTTTCACGAGAGCATAAGCCTATTTTTTCATTCAAATCATAATTCAATTCTGATGGTTGCAATGTTTTTCTAAAAAACGCCACTGGCTATTCTGACCCTCATCATTCTTTTGTAACATGATAGCAACAATAGTATGGAATGAGGCAAATGAAAATACTTGAAAAGGTTTATAGAAATCACATGATTTTAAAACAGGGGCTTCCTTGATGGCTCTTTTGATATTTACAAAGGCTTCAAGAGCTTCATTAGTCCATTTTATTTCAACACCCTTTTTCAACATTTTAGCAATAGGCTTTATGATTTCAGAGAAATTTGAAACAAACCTTCTCACAAAGTTGATTTGACCGAAGAAAGATTGGATTGTTTTAACATTTTTTGGGATTTGAATATTATCAATAGTAGCAATCCTTTCTGGATCAATTCTAACTCCATCTTTTGAGACAATGTGACCTAACAATTTTCCTTTAGTAACCCCAAAATGACATCTTTTAGGATTCAAAGATATGCCATATTCTAGTCCTCTAATAAAAATATTTCCTAGATCATCACAATGATTTTCTTCCTTTCTAGACTAAGTAGTCATATCATCCTGATATACTGCCAAGATACAATCAATCATACCCTTAAAGGCCACATCCATAGCCCTCTGGAATGTAGCTCCAACATTTGTTAGTCCAAAAGGTATCCTAGCATAAACATAGGTACCCTAAGGTGTAGTGAAAGCAGTTTTGAACTTTTCTACCTCCCTAACTTTGACTTTATTATAGCCTGAGAAGCCATCCATCGTAGAGAACAATTCATTCCCTGTGAATTTCTGCAACAGAGCTTCCATGTTAGGAAAAGCATAGTTATCTTTCAAAGATGAAACATTTAGATTTATGAAATCTACACATAACCTAATATCACCATTTTTCTTTCTTACTGGTACTAAATTTGACACCCATGTTGAGTGCCTTATAGGCTCAATAATTCCCGGATTTCTCATTTTCATTAACTCCTCCTTCATCTTAGGAGCCAAGGTAGGGTTTATAGGCCTTTTCTTTTATCTAAAAGGCTTCACATCAGAATTCAAAGGTATCTCATGCTGGAACAAATCTTCCCTATATTCTTTAAGGTCATCATATGACCAAGCAAAAATGTGCATATACTTTCTCAGTAGATTAATCAATTTTGTTCTGATTTTTGGTGTGAGATTCTTTCCAATATATAATTCTCTTGGGTTGATTTCACTTCCCAACTTTACCTTTTCAACTTCCTCACATCCTCCTAAATTAGGCCTAAAATTCATTACATCTTTATCATCAAATATTCTTTCAAGCTCTATCAATCCTTTTGGGATTTTATTAGTTTTTAGCTGCAATATTTCTTGCCCAAGTATAGTTGCTTTTTCATAATTGTCCTCCACAATTCCATTCCAATCAATCCACTACTGCTCATAGTGATCTTCACAAAATAAGAATTTTAGTAAATCCTTATCATCATCAAAGACTTGCCAACTTTTTACATTATCAGGCACTGACAGTCTGCTCTTAATTTCCACTTGGGTAATGTCATCCAAAGGGATGTCATTGTGCTTGATAGCCAAGTTATCCATGAATTCTGCCCAAATATTATTTGATCTTTTAGTACAATTGATGGAGAAAGCATCGAATAACTCAATGCAATCCCAAACTTCGTTTCCGTAGTTTCTTAATTTTTCATTTTTTGTAGCAAATTTGCCTCTAGCTTGTGAAATGGCTAATTTTGAATCACCATAAACCATTAGTAATTTAATACCATGTTTATTTGCTAGTTTGAGTCCTAATAAGAGGGCCTCATATTTGACAACATTATTAGTACATTCAAAAGTTAACAAGAAAGAGTATTTAAAAAAATTTCCATTAGGTGAAATAAGTACAACTCCTACTCCATTTTCTTCCTTACTATAGTCACCATCAAAGTATAATTTCCAAATTAAGTTTTCATTTTGTTTAACTATTTCTGTAACTTTATTGATCTCTAAAGGTTTAGAAATACTTACCTAAAAGTTGTCCATATCAGAATGGCAAAAGCAAGTTACTTCATCAGAATCAACCTCTTCTATGAGATATGGAGATCTTGGTTCTCTGTTTATCCTCACCGATGTCCCTTCTACTAGAATAGTAGCATAGGATAGATCAATTTCAACATGACCACCTACCAAATTTGACCATTACCTGGACAACAACATTCTGTAGTTTGCAGAAACTTGTACCACTGTGATGTATGTCTTATATTTGGTATCTGGGCAAGCTGGAAACCTGAACTCTATGTCTTTCATAATACCCACCATAGGTATAGACCTATTTTCCATGGCATAACACTTACCATAAGGTGTGTCAACACACATCTTGAGCTCTCTCACGACATCTTCAGACAGAATGTTCACTGCTGCCCCTGAATCTATCATACGGATCTTGACCATTTTATTGTTAATTAACAATGTCAAATAGAATGAATCAACTTGTGTGAGGTTTATTGTGATAGACGTGCCTAAGTAAATCACTGGAGGATCTTCTTTCAACCTAGAAGCATCTTTGTTTGTATCACCAACATTCAATATGATTTTCAAGGTCTCATCCTTATATTCTGGAAATTTCATCACTTCAAGCAAGAGAATAGAAACCTTTACCTGAGACAATGCTTGAGACATAAAAGATCCACAGTTTGAATAAGGCTTACTAATCTATTTTTTCTCCACTGGTTTAACCAATTTTGGCTTTTCAATTTGTTTAGTCTTTTCCATTTTTGTCTCTCTAGTACCCGTATCCTTGCCCTTGGCTGCTTTGTTATTGGTTCCACCAGATTTTGTGACCTTGGCAAAAATACCTGCTTGCTCGCCCTTCTCATTGTTTACATTCCTATTTCTCAGTTGGTAATTACTTTTCACTTGTTCCACAACTACAATAGTGAAATATTGCTTCTCCTCTTCAGTCAAATTTCTCAAAGAAGGCACTACTTGCTCCTGAAACAATTTTCTCAAAGCACGGATATCTTCATCATCGTCAGAAAAAACCTGTTGTATACTATATTGCAAATTTTCCCTTCTTTGATGCACATCATAATTTTCTTCTTCTTTAGATAAATCCTCATTCCTTCCCCAATATGGATCAGATGAAAGGACATTCACAATTGGTTCATAATCCTCATTTTTATCTTCCTCTTCTATCAAGTCCTAGGTAATCATGCACTATTCTATAGCATAAGATAGATTACATACATCACACCATGGATACTCATCTACAAAGTTTGTGGCTTTCTTTAATGGGTCGGTAGTCTCTTTGTTTGTATTTGGTTTTACTGGTTTTCCATCTTTCCAATTGTGTTATATGGCATTTCATGCAACCTCGACCTATTGTAATTTATTTGCTTATTGTTCCTATATGGTGGCCTTTCATTATGATTTTTCTTACCCTTTAGGTCCTTAACCATGTCCATGGTCTAAGTAAGATCATCTTTCTTGGGAATCCTGGAGTTGTACAGCTTTGGATCATCTCTCTTAGCAACCTTCCCAGCCACCTTCCTATTATTTTCAAAAGTAGTAGCTGTCTTGAATGCTTGTTGTAAAGTGTCTAGTCTATGAGCTAAAATCTCATAATAAGTTTTGCTGTCAAAAGTACTCAAATAAAAGTTAATTAAAAATGAATCAACTAGTCTAACATCTTTGGGTATTCTATTTAATACTATTAAATCTTTTATTAAATTCAGCAACTAATTCATTTTGATTCTTCCTTATGCTTGTTAATTCATGGGATGCAAATGAAGGATCATTGTGATCTCCAAATTCTTCCAAGAACAACATTACAAATTCCGACCAGCTGTAAATACATCTATCAGGAAGGCTTCTATACCATTCCCTTGCATCCTCTATCAAAGATTGAACAAACAACTTCATGAATATATCTTCATGAGGAATCTCAAAATCTTCGATGATATTTTTTACATTAATTACATGCTCCTTTGCTGAATCAACTCCATTTCCTGAGAATTTGGGGATTGCTAATCTCAAATCATTAGTAATCTAATTTGGGTAACCAATGATGCCAGTGAAATCCAATTGTCTGTATCTTCAATGATTAAGGGTTGCCTGCCAACATGATGGTTTCTTTGATTGTTCATAATTACTTTATTGAATCCACCATTGTTGCCATAGTTTTCATTGTTACCATTGTTTCTACCACCATTATTATTGCCATTATGATTACCATTATTACTATTCCTACCTCCACCATTGCGACTTCCATAATTACCATTATTACCTCTATTATGTCCATTATTTTGATTGCTGCCATATCCATTATTTTCTACATGGTTACCCCTATTTGTGTAAATCCAATTCACATCATTTCCCCCATCTCCATTCCTTCTTTCATCCTCCTACCTCTCTTCACTTTGATCCTTATGCATATCCTTCCATCTTCTATTTTCATTTACCAATGGGTTATCATAAGTTACAAAAGGGCTGGTCCATTCTTCTCATATGAGGGGGACTATATTTTGGAACTACTTGTCTACTTGTTTCACCTCTCTCTTCTCCTACCTTATTTGTCTTGGGGCTTGAAATATTATCTCTCTATTTCGAGTTTTTGCAATACCCAATCTGGTTGCCTTTTAAGTTCTCTTGCCATCTTGGCATCATCGACATTCATATAAGCCATCTTAAGAATAAGTTCATCACACTATTTTGCTTCATGTTCCTCAGCAGTCATGATCTCATCATGGATATGTCTATTATCCTTTGAATTTATTTTATAAAAAGGATTTTCCTCTCTATTCTCAGATTTTCCAGCAGATGAAGAATCTTCCTCCCTAATAGGAAATCTCTTAGATCCTTCAAATGCCATGTTTGATATTTTCCCTTTGTTCCTTTTCTTGGGACTCATTTGAATAAGATCTTCTTGTCCTTTGTGTAGATACCTCCTCCCCTGCATAAATCTTAATGACAAATTTCTAGGGGCTTATTTTATTTTCTCAACATACCAACTATTTTTTATGTATTACATGTAGAGTCACCACCTCTTAAGAGGAATAATATCTTTTACTAATCTTCCAGGCTCCCTCCTCTAGTAGAGTCTAAAGTGAAACCACCAGAAATTTTGAATACTTCTTATCACAATTCCGCAACAGAGTTGCCAATTTGTTCGTGCCCAAAACCACAGATTGGAAAAATTAAGGGTTTGCCAAATCCTCAACTAATCCAACTAGCTTTGGCCAATGAATAGGGATGGTCAAAGACCAAATCCCTCTACATTTAAGGCTCCACTAAACCAAGGTGGGTATACCTCTTCCTCTCAAGAAAAAAGAGATTATTTAAAGTGGATTTAAGCTTTCTAGAAAATTACAAAATTGGCAAATTATTGTTCTTCAATTATGCTTTATTATGCGCTTTAAGTGAATGTCTTTGAAAGAAATGAAAATGATTATGATAATATATTAAAAATAAGAATTCTTTTAGGACTTAAAAGAAATATGCAAAGATTGGTTCATATAGAATTTGGGAAGAATGTTTCTCTATCAAAGACCTTACATGCATCGCCAACCAGGACCTTAAAAGATAAATAACAGAGCAATACCTCTATCTAGGGATATTTATGACACTTTGTGGACAAAAAATATTATCAACTCTCGAGACAATATTAATCATCAACTATGAAGGTTTCAGTATGTGTTACACAACAATGAAAAAACCAATCTCACATTTAATGTAACAACATGTGATGGCACATCATAGCAAATCAAATGACAGATTTATCAAGAGGACAAACATAACTCATCTACACAAAAGTATGCACAATACTTAGAAAAAGAAACAATGAACCTTTATATATTAATCCTTAGGAGATGATTGCATACATAAGATGCACTTGAAAATACTCCATTATAGCCTATTTGCACAAAAAAGATACTTCTTCTTCCTATAGACTTCCCTAATACATATAACTTGCAGTCCTTCCAGGTAGTATTTTTTTTCTCAATCCTCAATCCCTTTACATAGAAAATGACTCATTATAAAAACATATGTTAAGAGAAATGAATGAAAGAACACGCCCTTTCATTATCCTAGACAACTAACTGAACAAGAACTAAATAGCCTAACTAAAACATCAATTACATTACAAACATAAAAATAAACATTGAACTAGGATTTTTGATCTAGCCGTTGTCTGTAAAATCTGAATGTACCACAAATAACCCACATCCTTGTAAGTTGTAGCATTGAACACTGCATCCCTGGCTGCATTCTCGATCATGTAGAATTTCTCAAACTGGTCAGCTATGTCATTCATATCAAGAATATCTATCCTGGCAATGGCTTGGATTGCACTAAGTAAAGACTTACATTCAGAAAGCCACATGGTCTTATCCTTAATTACATTTGCATCATCTACTAAACTGGGAACCCCATACTGAACAATTTGTTGGCACTAGTCAAATTCAGATTTCAATTCCTTCGTAAATTCATCATGTGTGACAAGAAAACCCTGAACCTTTTTATTTACCTTTTCCCTAGTCGATGCATCTTGTAACAACAGGTTGAGTCTATCTCAAATTCTGGTGTTAGAAACCATATTGTCCATTTTCCTTTGATATACATCCCAGAATTCGTCCAATGCCTTCTCCATGTTATCATATCTTTTACTCATCAATACACAAGCAATATCAGCCCCGATGCTCTTCTTCTCCCTCTTCAACTTATTATGCTCATAACCTAATTTTTCAAATTTCTTCTTCCAGTGGCCTTCTGAATTTGTAATTTGAGGGATCAAATGCCCGCTCTTCTTAAGGGTTTCTTCATATAAGGCCTTATATTTATATTTGTCTTCTATCTCGTGCTTCATCTGAGCCTTATTGAATTTTGAGATATTAATACCCATGTCAGCAATGACCATAGGATCTACCTCTCCAACTTTCACGGTCATCATGTGACCTAAAGCTTTAGCCACATCTATGATTTTTGGCCTTTTATTTAGGGGCTACAATGCCCGTAGCAACATTGCTTGTTCATCCGGATCATATCTCGATCCAATGAATATATCATTAACCCCTTGGACATTCAAATTGAAGTCCTTATTGTCTGAATGTAATAAACTATCAAAAATAAAAGATGCACTCAAATCCCATCCTGGGGAAAGAATAATACCTGCCTCCACTAGCAACTACCCTCCTCTCTAAGGGGTCATTGTCTTCATTTCTCCATCAATGTCAGCCTTAATATTTTGCAACATTGCCTCCTCATTTTCTGGTGTGATATTTGGCATTGCTTCCCTCAACTTCTTCCCTTTGAAGTGGTATAAGAAAGATGTAAACTCTTTAGACTTGATGAATTGATCATCTAAAACAAATGAAATGTGTTCCATCATCCTTTCATCTATTTCTGCATTTAGTGCAACTAGGAGCATATCTTGTGCTTCTGGTTCTTTTTCTTTCTCAGGTGCATGGAGCTTGGAAACTACTTCGTTCTCCTCTGAATCACTTTGAGTTGGGTCTCCCTCCATGTTTTCTAGTCTCTATCTTCTCTCCTCCAGTTTCTTCTCCAAGGTCTCCATAACCTCTGTAAGCTCCTCCACTTCCCTATTTTTACACATGTCTTCAAAATCATCCTCCTAATGAAAGTAATTTTTACACATGTATCCCTCAAGATCATAATGCGTTCTATATGTGTGGTGGAACAGGTTGTATTCATCGACCAGCTTCCTGTCAATAGGCTTATATGCTCTGGTAGATAAAGTTTTTAAATCTAGGAAATGAAGTGTGCCAAGGAGGAAGGCTTGCTTGTGTGTGTCTCCAAAATTTTTGGCATTAGAGACACTTAATTGCTTTACAATTTCTAAAAAAGCAATCCTATCTGGTGTCGACTTCAGTAGCACATAGGGGTAACCTTCTAATCCATAGCACCGAACAAAAGTGAAATTTTGGCATTAGTACCAATCACTCCAATTATTATTAACCTTCGTATTTTTGTGCTCATGAGGCCTAAGAAACTTCTTTATATCCTTAGAAAATTATCCCTACAGAGGATCACCAAAAAACAAGAAAATTGGCTTAATAAAGAATTCTTCAAATTTGAGGTAATGAGAATTTACGTATTTGTAATCCCAAAGAGAGACCCATAACTGCATTGGTTGATCCTATCCATTCTTCCCAACTGTTTTCGCATTTAAACCTTTTGGCCATAACCCTCTAAATCTCCCATAAAATAAAATAATATGCATTAATAGTGAATAGTGCTTGAACCGCTTGTCTGGATTTTCTTTCAGGTTCAGGAAGCCTTCATGAAGTCTATCCACTAGGTATGAAGCACAATCAAAAGCTCTAGGCTCATGTCTATGAATTATGTTGCTAACACCAGCAATCCTATGTTTGCTACATTAGGAACTTCAACTCCTCCAACCTGACCAAATGCCATATATGTATACTGTAAATGTTTCTTGAAAATAGTCATATCATAAGGAGGACCATCTTCCTCTATTAGCCTCCCCTTCTCTGCTTTGTGAATAGCAAGGTTCCAACCCTGGTATGTAGCATCAATTTTTCTATATTCTTCTTCCAAATCCACAAAAGATAAGAGCGCCTTTGCCTCCAGATCTATTGTGAAAACCTCCTGAATTATGGCTATTGCAAAGTGAACTAAAGCAGTCTCATTAGGCAACAAAATGCATCGCTTGTTTCTATCATAATGTCTTACCAGAAGCTTCAACAAATCAATATTTACAAAGACATTAGGTACCACGAGTTTACTTATACCGGTACTCCATGGGTTTGAAATTGGCATGAGCTCATCCCTGCAAAAGTAATGGAAAAGAAACAACTCATGCCCTCGCAGTATTGTGAATACAGCTCCAATTTCTTTTTATTTGTCTTCCAACTAGTCGTGAATAGGAAAATTCACCTTAGCTCTGTGTGACCTATCTCCTGGGGATCCCATCTGATCTATCATGTCTTGATTTAATATTCTTCGAACCTCACTGACTTCACCCTTTGATTTTTTTGTCGTGTTACTGGATATTTCAATAACCTTCTGCTTCCCTTTTGAGCTTGACCCTTCCATCTCTACAAATTCCTTTACTCTATGCTCAGTACCTCAGAATACCTCTTAATAAACACCTAATATCTTTCTGCAATAACTTTGTGCGAAATGTTGTTATGCAGCACTACCTATATATCCCTAGGAGTCCAATCTTGTACTTAATTACTATAATATTGATGGATCTGCACCATGTGGCAATGGACCTACCCAATGTAAGCATTTAATGGAAGCCATTTTGTCAGTTTTTCACATCAAGACCTCCAACGGCTAATCGGCGAGACTTTTCCCAATGATTCAATTATTTAGAGCCATTTGTTATGACTTTACCAATTCTCACCTTTTGATCAGCATAATATATCCCAACCGACTTATCAGGTCTCGGGATAGAAATTTTTCTCCTATCCCGATGGTTCACTTTATCCTGATGGGTACTCCTTCAGTTATGGCTCTACTTTTGTTTTCACGATCCATCAGCATAACTCTCCCATACGTATCTGCCTTTGGTTTTCCTTTACTTAACCTGTCGAGTATTAGCATAGTTCATTTTATGTCACTTCAATGTCCCAATGACCTCAACATATCAATTCATATTTTGACCAAGCTCCCTGCATTATTGGGACAACTTACCCTGAAGAACTCCTTGCAACTCACCATCCACCCTAATAGTCCTATCAGAATTCGGAATAACATAAAATTTCTTCTCCCGATGTCTTGATGAGTCTTCACTTAATGTTACTTCATTGGTATACTTCACACTGATATCCCTGCAGGTGGTTTTATCTTCATCGGTGGTCAGAATAGCCTTTTTCTATTCCTCCTGAAGTTCTGATGAGTCTTCGATGCACTTTATTGCTTTATACCTCCGAATCTATTTTATCGGTATAGGTAATACTGATAGTTCCTCCTTCCCATTCTCCATGTCATCGGGGATCGTCCTATCTATTTTTGCACTTCTCTGATATGATCCTTTTCTCCAATGGGCCTGCCTTCAATTCTCTTCAGTTAACGGGTATCGAGATAGAGTTGTTTTGTTATTTCTGATAAGCTGATAGAAAATACCAACCTTCTACCTCATCAGAACAAGCTATCTCGATGGTATGATTTTCCAAAAGCGCACACCATGCCGAATATTACTTAAGTGCTCCAATGAATCTTCCCTCTGATTTATCAATATATGTCATGTCGATAATCCCTCTTTTGCTTGCCAATATTGTTTCATCGGTTCTACCTATGTCGATAATTGAAAATTTGCAATTTTGAACAAATGAGCCCTCCATCTTGAATATTAGTGATCCAACTATCTCACCAGGTCTGATACACACTAGAAAACAATCATGGTATATACCATAATGACTTCTTCGTTGATTAAATGCTTCCATATTGGATTCCTTGTGCATTCTATAATTAGTGCATGCCCTTAGTGTGCCCAAGTGATACCTTGACATTCCCTAAATAGGTGATCCTTAGAGAACTTTACTCATGCTAATAAGGATCCTGCACATGCAAACCAACAATAAATGCTCATATGATAAAAGGAAAGGGCCTCCATATAGCACAAAATATTTTGTAAAAATATGTGGTAACATGGTGCAACCATGCATTATCACGAGGGACACTCAATTCACAAGTGTGTAGGTTCATTTGGTTGGTTGATGAGGGTATAGTGAGAGACAAATTTGATTGTTAAAAAAGTAGAGAATCTTCAAAGATGCATTTATTTCAAAGCTCAGATGAAAGTACATGGACTATTTGAACACGAGAGTTGTCTTGTTTTTGTCATAATTGTATTCAGCGTGAGTGGGATTTATGCAAGTCAAGTAAGTGGGTAGATACATGGATTCCATAGTATATAACTCCTTTATATCAAACCACATCCTCTTTACATGATGAAATAGAAAGTTCACTTGATTATGATCATCATTCAGATCAATAACAACCAGGATATGTTCATGCAGTTGTTGTACCATAGAGGAATGAAGAGAGTGTTGTTATTATGGATGTGTTGCATTAGTTTTTTCATTGATGTCAACACTTATCCTTCTGGAGATCTTTGGTTATGTTCACCGAGAAGTTTAGTGACTTATGCACAGTCATCGATATATTGTTCATTAGTAGGTAATATTGTTCACCAACACTGAGGATGACTTGTTATCATTTGGAGATCACTTGTTTATGTCAAAGACATGGTTTGGATACTTGGTTTTGGTGTTTTGGTTATTGGTCTAATCGGGTTGACATATTTGTTGTTATCGATAAATTGGTCTAGGTTATGGACAGACATGCATTATCTATTCTAGATCAGGACAACATGTTATGGAGATGATTTATTGATTGGATATTGTTATAAATATATTGATCCGACATGATGCATCGCATCTTGACTTATTTGTAATTGATTTAATTGTAATATTCTTAGTGAGCTGACCTACACATTTGGTCTTAGGTTTTGGTATATATGTAAGATCTCAATTGATGAGATAAAAGTAGAAGAAAAAGAGAATGTAACAGTACATGGTATATGGTATTATAACATGGTATGTGTGAATATTGAAGATCATATGAGTAGACCATAGAGAAGGTCCAAGGAAGGTTTGAAGGTGATTATCAGAGCTTAACCAGTACTGAATCCAGCATTGGAAATGCTACTTTGTGCAGTACATTATCATTCGATTTAACCATCCAATTTTAGTCAGTGTGACTCCTATTTTGTGATTGAGCAGTGAGCTCTAAGCAGTTGGCCTTTTTGCATGTGCAGACCCTATTTGTATACACATACTATCTGCAATAGTATCATCTGATTGTGGTTAAGGTTTACCACCATGGTTTTTCCCCTTACAGGGTTTCCACGTACAAATATTTGTGTTATGTGTTATAGATGTTGTTTCTCTTTCTGTTTCTTACATTAAGTTTCACCGGTATTGATATTAACTGTTAATCTACTAACTGACATTAAGTTTGTTTTACCGTTATAATGTATCAAGTTTGATTAAGTTGTATTTGGGTCAAAATTCATAGTCAACTGATTCAACTCCCCCCCTCTTAATTGCCTCTCAAGTCCTAACAATTGGTATCAGAGCCTAGTCCTCTTTTTTCTGAAGTCTAACAACTTGAGGAGATTCTATCACAGCAATTTTTTCCAGTAAGGACAGTTCAAAACTTGATTGAACTAACTATGGTATATGGAAGATTAGAATGGAGACTCATCTGAATTGCATTGGAAGAGACATATGGGATGTTACAAAGAATGGCTATGTTGGTCCTACACCAAATCAACCTAATCCACCAACATTGGGTAAGGATCAAGAGAATCATTGCAAAGCAAGAGAAGCACTTTTGAGTGCATTGGCAAATCAGCAAATCATGAGATTATTAGGTCGATCTACTAATAAAGTTATTTGAGATAAACTGGAAACATTGAATGAAGGAGATACCACTGTCAAAATTGCAAAACTAGAATGCTTCTAGGCCAGGTATAAAAATCTGAAAATGGAAGAAGATGAAAGAATTTTTTCTTTTATAAAAAGGGTTAATTAAATTGTTTTGGGAATACAATGTTGTGGAGGATCCTTAAGTGAAGATGAAATTATTTCTAAAGTTTTAAGAAATTTTCCATTAGCATACAAAATGAATGTAACTGCTATTAATGAGTTGAGAAAAATGCCTAATACATCAGTATGTAGAGATACCTTGGTTGGAAAACTTTCGGCATCTGAGCTTGAGGAATTTGGTACTATTGCTACAATTAAGACAAATTTAGCCTTCAAAGCATCATCATCGTCATCTAACAAATCTGATTGGAAATCACTTTATGTAAAAGAACTTGAAGATATCAGAAGGGAAAATGAAGAACTGGAAGAACTTGAAGCACTGTTTGCAAGGAAAATGCCTAAAGGTCATATTGGAAGTAAGTATGAAGGTAAAGCACCATTTAAATGTTTTAACTGCAATAAAGTTGGTCATATTGCATCTAGATGTCCTGATAGACATGCAAGATTGAGAGAAGAAGCTAAAAGAACATATAAGCCTAACCCTGAATATCAGAGATATAGATTTAAGAAGAATAGAGATAAATCATGTTACTATGTTGATGAAGGAGTTACTGATGATTCTGATGAGGAACCAACAGACAATGGATGATCTTTTGTTGCAATAAAAGAAGATCAACCGACACCTACTGTTCCATCAATAGAGCAGGCCCTGATAGCTAAAATTGAAGAAAAGGATGAATGGATTATAGATTGCGGATGTTCACATCATATGACTGGTGATAAAAGTAAATTCTTATCTTTCCAGGAATACAATGGAGGTCTAGTAAGATTTAGCTATGATAAAGCTTGTTTGATCAAAGGAAAAGGTACTACATCTTTTGATGGTAAGCACAATACTGACAACATTTATTATATTGAAGGTTTGAAGCATAATCTTTTGAGTGTTGGTCAATTAGCTGAAAAAGGATTTCAGTTACAGTTCAAGAATGGTAAATTCAAAATCATGAATAGAACTGGTTTGGAGATTGCAACTAGTAATCAGACTAGAGGTAATATCTTTTATTTGAATAACAGTGGAAAGACATTCTTGATTGCACATATTGGTGAAAGTTGGTTAGGGCATAAGAGACTTTTTCATGTGAATTTTGATTGCATTATAAAGATCTGTTCAACTAAGGCAGTAAGGGATTTACCTAAGAATGTGAAACCTCATAACCCGATATGTAAGAAATGTCAAATGGGAAAGCAAGTTGAACAACTTTTAAGAGTGTTTCTGAGAAATCCAATAATATTCTTGATTTAATTCATACCGACTTGTGTGGTCCGTCAAGAACAAGAAGTCTATAGGGAGATAGATACTGTATGATAATTATTGATGATTATTCTAGAATGTCTTGGGTTACTTTTCTTAGGGAGAAATCAGAAGCTTTTTAGGAAATTCAAATTGTTCAAGACAATAGTAGAGAATGAATTTGGTAAGAAAATCAAATGTTTGAGATCAGATCAAGGAGGTGAATTTACATCTAAAGAGTATAATACATTCTGTGAAGTGAATAGAATCAAAAGACAACTATCAACACCTCAGACACCTCAACAGAATGGGATTATGGAAAGAAAGAACAAAACTATTCTGGATGTAGCTAGAAGAATGATATTGGAAGCAAATCTACCTCATGTGTACTAGAGAGAAGAAGTGAATACATCGCTTTACACTTTTAACAGAGTTCACATCAAAGGTGAAACTGGTAAGACCCCTTATGAACTATGGTTTGGTAATACTCCTACTCTTAAATATTTCAGAATATTTGGAAGCAAATGTTATATTAGGAGAGATGAGTATATTGGTAAATTTGATCCTAGAAGTGATGCAAGAATATTTCTTAGTTATTCATCTAAGAGAACGACATATAGATGTTTTGATAAAAAATTGCAGAAAATCATTGAGAGTGCTAATGTGAAGATAGATGAACAATTTAGAGGAAATTCAAGGTCTATGGATTCTTAACTGATAGATGAAATCATCATAAATGAACCAATATAGAGTGCACTAGTACAGAGTGTGGATCTAGTCACACCGACATCATAAGAGAATTATATAGTGACTGAGGAACAACAACAAGTGACACACCCAGCTATGTAAGACTCAATCATTCTGAAAGTTAGATAATTAGGAATAAGTATCAAGGTGTAATGACAAGAGGAAGACTGGAAAATGATGAAGTATGTTTAATTTCTCAAATTGAACCAGCATATGTTATTGAAAAATGTGAAGATAAATTTTGAATTAAAGCTATGGAAGATGAACTAGAACAAATTGAAAAGAACAATACATGGACTTTAGTTCCTTGGCCTAAAGACAAAAATGTAATTGGAACTAAATGGGTATTTAAAAATAAACTTAATGAAGATGGTAAGGTGATCAGAAACAAAGCAAGACTAGTGTGTAAAGGATATTCACATAAAGAGGGAATTGATTACAATGAAACCTTTGCACCAGTTGCTAGAATTGAGGCAATCAAGTTATTTCTTGCATTTGCAGTACATAAGATTTATAAAGTATATCAAATGGATGTAAAATGTACATTTCTAAATGGTGATCTTGAAGAGGAAGTTTATATTGAACAACTTGATGGATTTTCATTGATAAATAATGAAGATATGGTTTGCAAACTAAGGAAAGCTTTATATGGATTGAAGCAAGCTCCTAGAGCTTAGTATGTAGATTGGACAAATATCTTTTGAAGATTGGTTACACTAAAGGTAATGTTGACAACAACTTATATTTCAAACTGACTAATGATGACATCTTGGCTATTGAATTTTTTGTTGATGATATCATTTTTGGAGGAGAAGATGGATTGTATAAAGACTTTCCTAATAAGATGCAGGAGGAATTTGAAATGTCTATGATCAGGGAGATAAAATTCTTTTTAGGATTGCAAATTTCATAGACTGATAAAGGTATATTCATGTGTCAAACAAAATACTTGAAGGAACTATGGAAGAAATTTGGTATGGAAAATTCGAAACCGGTAAGTACTCCTATGATTACAATTGACAAATTGACATTGAAGGATGAATCAACTCCTATTAATCCGACAAGATACAAATCTATGATTAGAGGTTTACTGTATTTGACACAAACAAGACCTGATATAATGAATGCAGTATGTATTGTTTCAAGATTTCAGAGTAATCTTAAAGAAAATCATGAATCAACAGTTAAAAAGGGTTTTCTGATATCTACAAGGCACAACAAATCTTGGTTTATGGTATCCTAAAGATGATAATTTTTATTTATGTGTATAGACCGATTCAAATTGGGCAAGAGATGTAGATGACAGAAAGAGTACCATTGGTGGAGTATTCTTTCTTGGTAGCAGATTGATTTCATGTTTGAGAAAGAAACAAAGTTGTACATCATTATCAACAACAAAATCAGAATATGTTATAGCAGCAACTAATTGTACTCAGGTATTATGGACTAAGAAAATGTTGAAGGAAATAAAAGTAAAATGCAAAGAACCTATAATCATTTATTGTGATCATTCAACAGCAATTGATATATCAAAGAATCCAATATTTCACTCTAAGACTAAACATGTTTTTATCAAATATAATTTTTTGAAAGAGAATGTTGAAGCAAAAGAAGTGAGATTGGTTTATGTGAATACTAAAAAGTAGATTGCAGATATCTTTACTAAGCCTTTGCCTAAGGAAACTTTTGAATATCTCAGAGAGCACCTTGGGGCAATACCCTCACCAATAGAGACCTGGATAGTTGATGATTGCCATCAAACTGACATAATTTATAGAGGAACCTTTTTCTTGCTTTGATGGAGGAGAGCT
Organism: Cryptomeria japonica; assembly: GCF_030272615.1. Taxonomy (NCBI): domain Eukaryota; kingdom Viridiplantae; phylum Streptophyta; class Pinopsida; order Cupressales; family Cupressaceae; genus Cryptomeria; species Cryptomeria japonica. Next base: position 583,563,592 of record NC_081413.1, read on the forward strand.
ATTTCTCAGGGGGAGTAGTTGGTTATAACAGTTGGTATTTGTAATTGGTTCTATGAACTAGTTGTATCTGGTATTTGTATTGCTTTGGCATTTGATGTCAAAGGGGGAGAGATATCTATGGAGAAACTTTGTACTCAGGAAACATTATCCTAGGGGTAGAGATTATTCATTGGGGGAGAGATATATCCTCTCTACATTTGTATTTTGATTTCTAGTATTGATCTATTTGGGAGATTGTTGGTTTTTAGTTTTTGGCATTTCTGCTTTGGCACCTAGATGGTTTTTCCATCTTGTGTTGCCATCAATGCCAAAGGGGGAGATTATTGGTATTATAGATGTGTTGCATTAGTTTTGTCATTAATGTCAACACTTATCCTTCTGGAGATCTTTGGTTATGTTCACCAACAAGTTCAGTGACTTATGCACAGTCACCGGTATATTGTTCACTAGTAGGTTATATTGTTCATCGACACTGAGGATGACTTGTTATCATCTAGAGATCACTTGTTTATATCAAAGACATGGTCTGGATACTTGGTTTTGGTGTTTTGGTTATTGATCTAATTGGGTTCACATATTTGTTGTTACTTGCAAATTGGTCTAGGTTATGGACTGACATGCATTAACTATTCCAGATCAGTACGACACTTTATGGAGATGATTTATTGAATGGATATTATTTAAAATGTATTGAGCTGACATGATGCATCACATCTTGACTTATTTATAATTGGTTTAATTGTAATATTATTAGTGAGTCGACCTACACATTTGGTCTTAGGTTTTGGTATATATGTAATATCTCAATTGATGAGATAGAAGTAGAAGAAAAAGAGAATGTAATGGTACATGGTATATGGTATTATAACATGATATGTGTGAATATTGAAGATCGTATGAGCAGACCATAGAGAAGGTTCATCAGAGCTTAATCGGTATTAAATCTAGCATTGGAGATGCTAGTTTGTGTAGTACATTATCATTGGATTTAACTATCCAATTGTAGTGAGTGTGACTCCTATTTTGTGATTGAGCAGTGAGCTATAGGCAGTTGGCCTTTCTGGATGTGCAGACCGCATTTGTATGCACATACTATTTGCAGTCATATCATCTGATTGTGCGTAAGGTTTCCCACCATGGCTTTTCCCCTTACAGGGTTTCCACGTACAAATATTTGTGTTATGTGTTATGGATATCTTTTCTCTTTCTATTTCTTATATTAAGTTTCACCAGTATTTATATTAACCGTTAATCTGCTAACCAACATTAAGTTTGTTTTACTGGTATAATGTATCAAGTTTGATTAAGTTGTATTTGGGTCTAAGTTCATAGTCAATTGATTCACCCCCCCTCTTAGTTGCCTCCTGGGTCGTAACAGAGAGATGAAAATATTGGTTGGCATGGTGTGTACAAGGAAAGAATAAGATAACTAAACCCAATGATGGATGATGATGGCTTCATGAATCCTATAGGGTTAGTTGTTTTTGCTGGAACATGGTTGCAAACATACATGATTAGGAAGAATGGCATACTTTTATTTTAAGACTATGAGAGACACAAAACCATTCTCATGTATTTAGACCTTGTTATAGCAACAAATATTAAGTTATTGGAGTATCATGCAAAACCAAGAACAAAAGATCTATGGATAGTTAGTAGTTCTAATCATGAAGCAATACTTGATATGCTGAGAGAAAGAGATGACCCTTCAAGAATACTTTAGTAGCATATGTAGCTCTTACCATATGGGACAAGTATGATAATTATGATTATTATGAATTGTAAATCTTATTAAAAAAAATATTCATGTTCATGTTTAATTTTAACCATTGTTGAGTGAAATCTATGCTTGAGTCTATTTTTTTGTTAACAATTTTTAACAATCATAGGTATTTTTGGCGGACAATCCTATTGCATCAACATTTTACTCCAACATTGTGGGTACATTTGATGTAATCGATAAGGAGTTATTGTTGGAATTATTGCACATCAATGCGAAAGGGGGAGATTGATTGCATTATTATCATTGATGTCAACATGAGATACCATGATGTCAAATCCAAGACAACAAGATGCAGTAAGGTATTGAGTCAAGGCCAAACGATAGAGGAGGGAACTGATCAGAGTAGAAGAAAGGAAGAGAACCTAGATCAGAAAGAGATAGAGAGGAAAGAGAAAAGAGAGTTACTTGTAGAAACAAAAAGCACAGTTGAAGAAAAAAAGAATAGAACAAAGTGTAGAGAGGAGAGAGAGAAAGGAAAGACAAAAGAAAACTAGTAAGGTGATACAAAACAATTGGTATCAGAGCCTAGGTTCCCTAGTTGAAAATATTTTTCTAGCTTGGGTAGATCCTTCTTAGCGGACACGATGGATATAAATGAATCCTCCTCTAAATCACCTATCTTTGATGGTACCAACTATTCTTTTTGGAGTAGAAGAATGAAAAAATTACTTGTCTTCGTTACGCTTTGATGTATGGATGCTAGTGAAGAATGGTTACATTGTTCCTCAAGTTCCTCCTACTAACCCTAATGTAAAAATGGAATATGAGAATAACGCAAAAACTAAGAATGCAATCTTAAGTGGTTTGTCAGATATAGAGTTTGTCAAGTTCGTGCATTACAAATCAGAAAAAAAAACTTGGGACAAGATGCAAAAGATATATGAAGGAGATACCAAAGTGAAAGAAGCCAAACTGCAAAATCTAAAAGCTAAGATTGAAAGTCTGAAAATGAAAGAAGAGAAGATAGTTGATTATCTACAAAGAGTGGATGAGACTGTGAGTGCAATAAGAGGACTTAGAGAGGAAGTTAAGGATGAAGTTACTTTCAAAAAAGTTCTAAGATCTCATTAACTTCAAAGTATGATACAAAAGTCTCAACTATTAAGGAAGCTAAAGACTTAACAACTTTCTCTATGGATTAATTGTTTGGCTCTCTTCCTACCTATGAAATGAGAAAAATAAGTGCTAAAGTATGGTATCTCCTTCATTTCACAGGCAGACAGAGAGCCAAACAATTCATCCATAGAGAAAGTTGTTAAGTCTTTAGCTTCATCAATATCTGAGACTTTTGTATCATACTTTGAAGTTAATGATCTCAGAACCTTTTTGACAGTAACTTCATCCTTAACTTCCTCTCCAAGTCCTCTTATAGCACTCATAGTCTCATCCACTCTTTGTTGATAATAAACTATCTTCTCTTCTTCTTTCATTTTTAGACTTTCAAACTCAACTCTTAGATTTTGCAATTTGGCTTCTTTCACTTTGGTATCTCCTTCATATATGTTCTGTAGATTGTCCCAAGTTTCTTTTGTTGATGTGCAATGCATGACTTTGACAACTCTATATCTGACAAACCACTTAAGATTCTATTCTTAGCTTTAGCATTATTCTCATATTCCCTTTTTGCATCAGGGTCAAAGTGAATATGAAAATAATGCTAAAGCTAAGAATGCAATCTTAAGTGGTCTATTAGATATATAGTTTGTCAAATTCATGCATTGCACATTAGCAAAACAAACTTGGGACATGTTCCAGAAGATATATGAAGGAGATACCAAAGTGAAAGAAGCCAAACTGCAAAATCTAAGAGGTGAGTTTAAAAGTCTAAAAATGAAAGAAGAAAAGAGGATAGATTATTATCTACAAAGAGTGGATGGGAGTTAAGAGTTACCATTCAATTAAAATGCAGCAAGTTTACTAATGATGGGGTCAAGAATTACCTTTGTTTTATCAATAGACTTTAGCTCCTGAATGGCTGCAACTTGGATAGCGTAGACCCGTAGAAGGGTTGTCAACACCTTACTAACCACTGTGGCATCCTCCACTTTACTACCAACACTCTTGATCTCACCAACTATCTCCTTGATCCTTTGGCCATACTATTTTATAGTCTCACCTTCAGCCATCCACATGTCATCAAATTTACCTCTTTGACTCTCTTCTTTGGAAATATTCACATGCTCATCACTGTTATAAATCTCCTCAAGTTTCTTCCACACATCATAAGCAGTCTCCAGACCATGGACATCAACATACTCTGAAACAGACAGAATTTATAATGGCCTCCAATGCTTGATTATTCTCTTGTTTCTCTTTCTTTTGGTCATTAGACAGAGTCCCATTAGCTACAGTATATTGTATAACAACATGTTCCTAGTATTAACTTCCTAGACTCTTGATATAGATTTTCATCCTATCACTCCATATTTTGTAGTTTTCCCTATTAAACTTCAGACCTTCTTTCTTCATCATGTTCTACAAGATATTTACCTCAAGCTCTTAGGCTTAGATATTAGAGGACCTGAAATGCTCTGATACCAATTGATGATATGATAAATCAATAAGGATCCGGACAACTATTGAGAGGGGGGTTGAATCAGTAGATAGAAAACTGACTTAACTTTCTCCAAACTCCAAAACAATCCCACAAATCAATCACTGAACAAACTAGTTCAAACACTGAGTAATAAACTACAATAGAACTTATAGTTTGCCGGTTGAATAGATTATCAAAATAACAATATAACATTTCGGAAACTCTCAAACTATTGAACAAAAATATCAAAATACTTTACTAACAATAGTAAAAGCACATTTCAGATTACTATTGGTCATCTTAACATAACTAAGTGGATTTAATAGTTAAGCAAATTAACCATATCAAAACATAACCACAAAAACCATTCACCACTCGACACAATGATTTTATGACGTGGAAACCCAAATGGGAAAAGAACTATAGTGGGGATGAATACCCACAAGTATTCTGAACTCTTTTGAAGTTCACCCTGTTAGGAGCCAAGCTTTTTAAATCTTTACAAAAAGTGTTAGGAACATATCTTGTTAGGGACCACCCGATTAAGGGATTGAGTATAATGCCCTATTAGAAGCAATACCCTGTCAGGAGTAACCTTGATAGAGGATTTGAAATCCAAGATAATGGATCACCTAGCTAGAGGATTTAGATAGCACTAAGCTTATTAAAGCTTACTCGGTTAAGGGCTTTAACTATTGTAATTGTTAGAAAATAATAGGGGTTTACTGATCTAGTAAATAGCACTACTCTGCTTGATCAAATCCTTTTCATGTTCCTATATGCTTTCACACATACTGCAGATACTCATTCTAGGTCGGCAATTAATCTCTCTGACACTTAACCAAAATTGCCAACTCTACAAGAAAACAACTCATCGACCTTATAGGCAAAACAATAGGTCGGTAACACATCACAAACCTAAGATCTCATAAAGATTATAAACAAATCAGTTCAAGTGTGATCTTTGCAATACATAGAAATCATTGCACATTATAAAAGACAACCTTGACCTCTCCTTGATCACCACTTCATTGGTTCCTATAACTCATCATGCGGTTTCTTCTTCATGCTATGCACTCGCTCATTCCAAAGATAAAATAGTTATCTCTACGCACCAAGAACCATTTGAAACTTATCACATACACCATGCATATGTGGCATAATCATTACCAATCACCATTTGATCATAAAATAAAACAATCGATTCACCAAAATTCATCGGTTAGGGTTTGGCACATCAACAAGTAGGGTTACCGGTTGATCTCACTACTTCTAAAGTAATACCAGTTACCATCACATGCTCAACTACCAGTTGCATAACAACATCATTACCGATTACAATTGACATCAATGATAACACAATATTCCATCAATGCAAATCTTCAATCAATCAACATATCCAAGAACTCTATTATGCACCCAAGGACAAAACACATTGAAGTTAAGTATCATTTTCTTAGACAGAAGGTTGCAAAGAAAGGTAAAAGTTGAATATGTCCCCACAAGTGAGCAGGTTGAAGACATTTTCACCAATCGATTGCCAAAAGATAAGAATATCTGAGACAAAACTTGGGTGTTGTTCCACCTTCATTTAGCACTTAAATATTTTTCATGTAGTCTTTGGTTCAGGGGTAGTATATTGCTTTACATCTCTTATCCTTGAACCTCATGTTTGTCTTAGGGGGAGTTTTGTAATTTTTTTGTAAGCAGTATTGATGTTTCTTTTTATATTATAATAATGGTTCATCTAGTAGAATCTATAGAGAATATCATTTGACATGTACTATATTGCCGCAATGTTGTAGGATAGCAAGATCCTTCTCTTGCTTCACTTTCTTATCCTACATGACCATTGCACACCCATCTTGAATGGTGTAGGATAGCGGGAACCATTTACTGTTATCTACATGTTTCCCCACATGACCATCATCTCATCCTTCTTAGCACTATGGGATAGCGGGAAGCCTCTATCCTTCCATTGCATTCTCATCCCATAGGACAAACATTCTTTGGTCATCAACGGTGTGGGATGGTAGGGGATACATTTCCCTTGTCATTTTCTTGTCTTGCATGGTCACAAAACTCTTGTTCATAATGTTGTGGGATATCAAGGGGTCTTTGACCTTATTGAAACTTTTATCCTACACAACTAGTGCATCTTTCTTTTCAATCCTATGAGGTAGTTGCGGATAGCGTTCTCTTCATTCAAGTGTTGTCCTGCACAATCTATTTCCTTAATTCAAACACACCTCATGACCCACAAACACATGTGAACCAAAAAAAATTTGCCACATGAAAATCATAGCTCACCATACCCAACTCAGGACTCGGTCAAACATTGAAGACTTCCTTGCCGAATCCTGAGTGCAAAAACCAATTAACCAAAGAGGCCCCACATGTACAACTCACAAACATGTAACTCTAGACTATTGTTAATACATGGAGATAATGAACTCAATCGAGGCCCTTGTAGCATAACACTTCATGTTATGTGTAATTGCATGCATGACTACATAACCTGTGTGTTATGTGATTCACATGTCTTCTCCTATATTCAAATTATGCATGATTGCTTCTTGCTTCTCTACAACCTCTTGAAATCGCTTGACATTAATGACAATACTACCAACACATTACACATCTCATACTATGTCTTAGTATGATTTACTCTTATATGTAACCTATTAAGAATGTAAACATCAGTATGCACATGTTCTTTCTAATATACATTATCCAACTTAGAATCTTTCAACATAGTCATATCCATCTCAATAACAGTTCTATTCTTCCTTTCTATAACTCCATTTTGTTAAAGAGTTCTTGGGGTAGAAAAAATACCTTCTAATTCCATATTTCTCACAAAAATTATCAAATTTATTTTAAGTAAACTCTCATCCTCTATCAAATCTCAAACATTTAATTTTAGCATCTACTTAATTTTCAACCATTGACTTGAACACTTTAAATAATTCAAAAAGCTTCAGATTTCTCTTTCAAGAATGTAACCCATATAATCCTAGAATAATAATAAATAAGAAACATAAAATGCCTTTTACCATTAAGTCCTCTTATCCTTGTAGGCTCACAAATATCTATATGTATCAACTCTAAGGACTTTAAAGCAGAATATTCCTTGTTCTTGAATCTCCTCTTTGTCTAGTTTCCAAGATGATATTGATGATATGATGAATCAATAATGATCCGGTAAACTAATGAGAGGGGGGGTGACTCAGTAGATATAAAAAAACTAAACTTTCACCAAACTTAATCCCAACTCATAAACAACTTACAAAACTAACGGGTTTGGATATTGTACCAAAACTGATGCTGCATTGACAAGTTTACCGGTTGGCTAGAATACCAATACAACAGTGTAACAGATATGAAACTTGTATACCATTTAACCAAAACATATGTAATATCTCATTTCAGATCTCTTCCGGTCATCTAATCATATCTAAGTGGTTTTACCAGTTAAACATATTAACTATATCAAAACATACACAAAATCATTCACCACTCGACACAATGATTTTTGGCGTGGAAACCCAAATTGGAAAAACCACGGTGGGCATGAATACCCATAATTATTTTGAACCCTTCTGAAGTTCATTCTATTAGGAGCCAAGTGTTGTTAAAAGCTTTACAAACATGTCCTATTAGGAATAAATCCGGTTAAGGACCACCCGGTTAAGAGATTGACTACAATACCCTATTAGGAGTAAACTCGATAGAGGATTTCAAATACAAACTAATGGATCACCTGGTTAGAGGATTTAGAAAGCACCAAGCCTATTAAAGCTTACCCGGTTAAGGGATTTAATTGTTGTAATTGTTAGAGAACAATAGGGTTTTTGTTGATCTTGGAATAACACTATCTTGCTTAGTCAGATCCTATTAAGCTCCTATCTGACTTCAAAACATTCTGCAGACACTCCTGGTTTGCCAATAGTCTCCCTACCACACTTAACAAAATTGCCAATAACATTACAAAACAACTCATCAATCTTATAAAGAAATACAATAGGTTAGTAACACAACACAAAACCTAAGATCTCATAGAGATTACAAACATATCGGTTCAAACATGACCGTTGGATTACATAGCAATCGACTGCATATTGTTCTAGACAACTTGAACCGCTCCTAGATCACCGCTTATTGAATCCTATACCTCATCACATGGTTTCACTTCATGCTATGCATATACTCATTCAAAAGATAAAACAATTATCTCTACACGCCAAAACCACTTTGAAACTCATCATGTGCATTATGCATATGTGGCATCATCATCTTCGATCACCATTTGATCGTAGATCATCATAATTGATTCACCAAAATCTATTGGTTAGGGTTCGACATATCAACACATTAGGGTTATCGGTTAATCACTCTGCTTGAATAACAATACTAGTTTCCTTCACTACTCAACTACTACTTGCATTAATGCATCACTACCAGTTGCAATACAACTACATTACCGATTATTATTGACATCAATGACAATGCTATAGTTCATCAATGCAATCTTCATGAAATTCCAAAAATCTCACTCTTTGGCATTGATGACAATACAAATATCAATACCCTTTTCTTATGGTGATTGAGAGTAATGCACATACATAGGTATAGGAATCCTGGTTTACATTTTCCATGTACTTTTCCTTTAATTGTGTCTCCATGTCTTAAGATGGTAACTGGATATAGTTCTTCTCCCTATTCAAATACAGTTATTCTCTCCCTTTGACAACAATGCCAAAGTGAATATCAATATCATCTAGCTAACCATTCCATGCTTCACCAATTTGTAACTAGATGCTCCCCCTGTGGAGTAGCTCCAATCTACACCAATCCTGCTTCAATATCTTCAATAAGCTCTGGGACTGATGTCTTCCACATTGGATTAATTGGCCTTATGTAGGGGTAAAAACCCTAGCTAACCTCCAAGGTAATCAAAAGTAGCCTTAGGCAGAGGTTTAGTAAAGATATCCGCTAGTTGTTCCTTAGTAGATACATGCTCCGATGACACATCTATTAGATATAATGCACCACTGAGAGGGGGAGGGGGTCAATAAGTGGTTCTCAAAACTTTTCCTTTTGGCTTTCCTTTGTGGGTGACACTGGTTTGTGAATCAAGCATAATGGAGACTTACTGATTAGTAATGAGACTAACTCAAATACACACACACACATAAGGAGACATCACATAACACCAATATATATGAGGAAAACCCAAGATGGGAAAAACCTTGGTGAGAAATGTTGCTAGAGTCTACTGCTCCAATCCAACCTCACAATGAAAGACAGTTACAAAGTTTAGGGCAACAGCCCAAGGAGAACCAACCCCTAACTTTAGGGAACAAACCTAAGGAGCTACAACCCCCAACTTTAGGGCACCAACCCAAAGAGCTACAACCCCTATCATATTTATGGGCTACAACCCAAAAGAGCATCAACCCCTGCACCAAGCTACAACTCAGTGTTCACAATGAAAACTTCAAATACATAAGTTGTTATTATGTTACAAGTGAATCTTGCAACCTTATCAAATATCTTACTCTGTCGGTGAAGTACCTTCTCTCCTTTATCGACTCACTCTTCTTCCTGCTCTACACCTACTGCATCTCTGCTGGATCTATAACTCACTCTCTGCACATCACTGACATCAAACTCTATTGGTGTAAGAACAAATAGTTCTTATGTCCAACTGGTTGAAGGCTTCAACCAGTTTCACTCTCACTCTCTTGTTAGATGCTCATTAAGCACTTGATTGATCTTGTTCTTACTTGCAAAAGTCTTCCACTTCACAACAACACAACATTCACCTCTTCAGCAGCAACAAACAATCTCTTTGGCCCTTTTACTTATAGCCCAGGTTTCTTGCCAAAATCCAATTCAAAATTCAGGTGGTTAGGGTTTCCTCACCATCCTCGAGGGAAACCAAATCCAATTAGATCTTGCACGATCTGATCTTTCTGACATCTGAATGCATATCTTTGCCATAGTTGCATCTCCTCGATCATGCCCTTCATTCCTAATGATTTTCCTTTTACCCTCATACTAAATCCTTCAGTCAGTCACAAAAGATCTGTCGGGTTGTTTACTTCAAAGTTGTCTTCCATACCTTGAGCCTCAAACCCTTGCAATCATTGTGCAAGAAGTCTCGTGATTTGTGTGGCTTTTCATTAAAGCTGACCAACCACTACAACTAACCTATCATTGTACATTCTATCTTTATCCAACCACGGGTTTTCCATGTTGACTCCATGTCAACTATCTGCCATCTTAGCACTTCAAGTCAGTCCAAGTGGGATCACCGACCAACCACTCAAATGGTTTCTTACTTCATCCGGTTTTCTAATCCTTCCCATCTCAACCATTCTACTGGTTACCTTGTCATATCTTCTCTCATCTTGAACTATCGATGGAACTCTCAAACTAGTCTCCAGACTGATAAGTCCTAAGTATGCTCATTCCCACAATGGGGAGGTCTTCTACAACGGCACCTTACTTATATAGCCGATTCACTTACATATCAGTTACCACTCTTGATGGCACCGTGTCATCATTCTTTCTCAAGGCTCCATCTTCTTTTAGTCAGGTCAGATTCCTCTGTTTGTATCTACCCAACCTTGCCTTTTCCCTGATTAGCTTTGGCCATATCACAACCAGTTTGTCAAGATGACAAACACTTCATACTTCCCCTATACTAGCATCATGCCTTCTCTTTTGGTCTGGTGCATAACACTGATCTTATGCACTTAGGGCATTCCTTCAATTCACTAGTGGATTCGGTGTAATCCTTCAAGTGTTTGCCTTTACCTCTTCATTCTTATCTCTCAAAACTAAGGTGCACTCAAAGAATAATAGGAGATAAGATCCACTTGCTAGATGAGGTGACACCTTGTCTTCTACATCCTGCAATGCTCTTTTTGTGATCTGATGTGAGCACATTTAGAGTCAATCATAGATTCTCATGATAACTGCTTCTTCATCACAAGGAACTGCTCAGTTTACTTCACCATCTCATCACACAAGTCAAGCATTAACTTGTGTACTAATGACCTCTGTGATCATCTTCTTTACCTTTACTGGTGTTCAGCAACACAAGGTGATATCCAAGCTATCACATATTGTACTCCTTCATATCAGTGTTATACATACATCTCATCTACCGGTGGTCATCCCTTACTGGTTGAAATCAATGACAACACAATGCCAACAATCTCCCCCTTTGGAATTGGTGTCAACATATGTAGTATCTGACATACTACAAAATTCTTCTCCCCCTTTGAGACAATGACAAAGGGCACTGTCAGGCTATTAATATTCTTTGTATGTGTCGGTCACTGAAAGAATACTTTCTCCCCCTTTGTCTTCATTGGATGTAACACTTCCTTTGATACCACTTGTTATCTTATCACTGGTTGTAACATCTTCTCAAGCTACAATACTTGAGGTAGGGAACTTAACCATCAACTGACACCAATTGAGTATGTGGGTCCAAAGCCAAGAAAGACTGATATCAATTGTTGATGTGTCAGTGAATATTGCTCTCCTGTCGGTCAGCCTGCAACACCTTTGCAAATTCCATCTCCTTTAGTTTGGGTAGTCAACATTCTTACTAGTTCAAGCAAGCCAACCCTTCATCACAAGCACTTGAACTCCCCCTGAGTCATACATCTCAGGTCCTCATCTATAGTTAGGTACAATGTTGGAACTCTATTCTTCACCATATATCGGTTGAGCTGTGCATGTGATCATCTGATGATCCTTCAACTACATTGTATCGACCACAACTTATGACATGATCCTAGTCTTACAGAATGCTAGACAATGTTGTCATCAGGCCAAGAATAAAAAATTGTTAACCCATAAGCATGAATGCCCGCATGATCAACCATGGGGCAAACATATGTCATTCAGGGCATTTCCAATACCTCCTGAGACATAAACTCATCATTTCCTGCTACCGGGTTTATTGCAACAATTTCAAATTCATTGTCTTACGTAACCTATTTTGTATTCATATAGGTAGCAACCTGCACATACCGGTTAACACCTAATACCAATTATTAACCTTTACTCATTGATTCATGCAGTAGTGATCCATCAATAATCTGTAGATGTGTAGTCAAGGAAACACCTACACACTCTTGTCATCTTTTTCTTTTATGCCGCCACCAACATGGTTTTGCATGTTGCCTTCATCTCTAAGGGGGTGAATGATTGTTTTAATGTGCATTTCTCCCCCTAAGATTCTGCATCTCATTTAGGCCTTAGGAGATATCACCTATGCTCTAAATGCACAGTGTCAATCCATGGTCTTCTTCCTCCATATCTGCATGTGTTCATTCTTCTTCCCATTTTCAGATTTGGGAGCAGGTCTTTCCTTCTTCTACTGATGGGTCCTTCCATTTCCTAATTCTTCATTGCAACCAAAAGTAGTGCTATAGTAGCACACAACATCCATACTAACATCATGACAAGGGAAACTTCTAATGTACCAGTTTGATCTTCTTCTTCTTGTCATGTCATTGCAACCATTACCCGGTCTCCTTGGATATATTGCTGGAGTAGGAACACCACTCATCTTGTTCCATGCAGGTCTTTACTTTCCATATGCTCTATATTCACCTTTTCACAGAGCATGGACATTTTGTCAACCTCCATGTAACTGTAGGTTCCTATTCCTACATTCAAACTTTATAGATCTCTTTCTACATTCCCTTTCTTATAGCCATAAACATTACATGTAAAACAATAACCGGTAAAGGATGACATATGACTTACATATTTGTTCTACCATGCATGAGAAGATCTTGCTGGTTTTGCATCCCCATCTTTTCCTTTTTGGGAATGGACCCTTGGTTGTCCATTCTAAGCACCTCTCTCATCTGATCTCTTCTTCTTCTCCCACACATGCTTCCCCCTGTGAGTGGTATCATTTCTTTTCCCTTTGCTGGTAGAGGGTCTCCTTTGCTACTTCCTCATCTTCTTTCTTCTGATGAGGTTTTCTTCTCCCATCTTTCCCTTACCTCTAGGATCTGTAAGGAGATTCCTCCTTGCAACATTGATCTTTAATTTTTTCTGCAAGTCCATACCGATTGTGATCAGGTCAATCTCTTTTAGAGGATCACTCCTAACTAGAGAGGTCTAGCCCTTGTTTTCTTCAAGCAACCACTGAAGCTTTTTGTCTTTTATTTCTAGCTGTGAGGCTAGATATTCACATCGACATACCTTGGTGTCTTTTGCCCAAGTTTTCAACTCTAAGATGCATTTCTCTGATTCTTCAAGGCATTTGACTAGCCAATTTTGTTCCACAATAGCAACATTCTTGAATAGCTTGTATTCTCTTTTAACTCTATTGAGTTCTTCAAGTGTATTTACAAGCTCTCCTTCAAGGTCAAGTTCACCAGCTTCTTCATCATTAGAGGGATCTTGATGGTGAGAGATATCTATCATGTCTTCCTCTTCATCATCACCACTGCTCAACACATCTTGTTGAGGAGTTTTGGTTGCACAACCACTTTTAGATTCTTGAGCCACAAAGAGTTGAGCTCCTTCTTCTTTACTGTCACGGCTGCAGGAAGATCTATCTTCTTCATCGAGATAAATATGAGATGTATTTCTCATATTTCCTTCAAATGCAATATCTACTATTGAGGGTTCATTTCCATAGAGCTTCTTCAATATTTCCCATAAGATCTTTTTTGTTTTACACCTATCCACCTATGAAGAGACATCATTGGTGAGCGCACTGAAAATAGCCTTCATGGTTTCTTCATTGCACTGGTTTCTTCTTTCTCCTACACATCCAATAGGAAGACTGACCTTTCTAGGGAGACCATCAACTATTGACATCCACACATCAAACCCTAAAGAGGATAAGAAAACTTCCATTCTGCAACTCCAAATAGAAAAATTTGAACCATCAAATACTGGAGCAGAGATAGATACTAAACAGATCATTGTGTCCTTAGGCAAGGATTTACTCAAGTTGGAGAACATTCTTCTAACTAGGAACCTAGGGTCTGATACCAATTGTTAGACACAATGCACCACAAAGAGGGGGAGGGGGTGAATCAGTGGTTCTCAAAACTTTTCCTTTTGGTTTTCCTTTATGGGTTACACTGGTTTATGAATCAAGCACAATGTAGACTTACCGGTTAGTAATGAGACTAACTGAAATACACACACACACACAAGGAGACATCACATAAAACCAGTATATATGAGGAAAACCCAAGATGGGAAAAACCTTGGTGAACAATGTTGTTGGAATCTACTGCTCCAATCCAACCTTATAGTGAAACACAATTATAGAGTTTAGGGCACCAACCCCTGACCTTAGGGAACCAACCCAAGGAGCTACAACCCCTAACTTTAGGGCACCAACCCTAGGAGCTACAACCCCTATCATATTTATGGGCTACATCCCAAAGGAGCATCAACCCCTACACCGAGCTACAACTCAGTGTTCACAATGCAAACTTCAAATACATAAGTTGTTGTCATGTTACAAGTGAATCTTGCAACCTTATCAAATATCTTACTTTGTCAATGAAGTACCTTCTCTCCTTTACCGACTCACTCTTCTTCCTGCTCTACACCTGCTACTTCTCTGCTTGATCTATAACTCACTCTCTACACATGACTGGTATCATACTCTATTGGTGTAAGAACTATCGGTTCTTCTCTCCAACAGTTGAAGGCTTCAACCAGGTTCACTCTCACTCTCTTGTTAGATGCTCATTAAGCACTAGATTGATCTTGTTCTTACTTGCATAAGTCATGCACTTCGCAACAACACAATATTCACCTCTTTAGCAGCAACAAACAATCTCTTTGGCCTTTTTACTTATAGCCTAGGTTTCCCACCAAAGGCCAATTCAAAATTTAGGCTATTAGGGTTTCCTCAGCATCCTCGAGGGAAACCAAATCCAATTAGATCTTGCATGATCTAATCTTTTTAACATCTGAATGCATATCTTCACCATAGTCGTATCTCCTCAATCAAGCCCTTCATTCCTGGCAATTTCCTTTTTACCCTCATAGCAAATCCTTCAGCCAGTCATGAAAGATCTATTAGGTTGTTTTCTTCATAGCCTCAATCTTCTCAATATCTCTTGGCTGGCTCGTAGTTGTCATCCAGACCTTGAGCCTCAAACCCCTATAATCTCTCTGCAGCAAGTCCCATGATTTGTTTGGCTTTTCATTAAAGCTGACCAACCACTGCAACAAACCTATCATTGTACATTCTATCTTTATTGAACCACAGGTTCTCATTGTTGACTCCATGTCGACTATCTGCTAGCTTGGAACTTCAAGTCGGTCCAAGTGGGATCACCAACCAACCACTCTAATGGTTTCATACTTCATTTGGTTTGCTAACCCTTTTGGTCTCAACCATTCTACTGATTACCTTGTCATATCTTCTCTCATCTTGAACTGTCGATGGAACTCTGAAACCGATCTCCAGACTGATAAGTCCTAAGTATTCTCATTCCCACAATAGGGAGGTCTTCTATAGTTGCACCTTGCTTATATAACCAGTTGACTTACATACTAGTTACCACTCTTGATGGCACCATGTCATCAATCTTTCTCAAGGCTCCATCTTCTTTCAGTCAGGTTAGATTCCTCTATTTATATCTACTCAGCCTTGCCTTTTCCCTGATTAGCTTTGGCCATATCACAACTAGTTTGTGAAGATGACAAACACTTCATACTTCCTCTATACTGGCATCATGCCTTCTCTTCTGGTCTTGTGCATAACATTGATCTCATGCACTTAGGGAATTCCTTCAATTCAACAGTGGATTTAGTGTAATCCTTCAAGTGTATTCCTTTACCTCTTCATTCTTATCTCTCCAAACTAAGATGCACTCAACACATAATAGGAGATAAGCTCCACTTGCTAGATGAGGTAACACCTTGTCTTCTACATCTTGCAATGCTCTTCATGTTATCTGATGTGATCACATTCACAATCAATCATAGCTTATCATGATAACTTCTTCTTCATCACAAGCAACCACTCAATTCACTTCACATTCTCATGACACAGCACTAACTTGTGTACAGATGACCTCTGTGATCATCTTATTTACCTTTACTGGTGTTCAACAACACAAGGTGATATCCAATCTATCACATACTGTACTCCTTCATATTAGTGTTGCACAAAAATCTAATCTATCGGTGGTCATCCCATACCGATTGACATCAATGATAACACAATGCCAACAACATCTTTTCTATGTACTTTCTCTCTTAAGAAATGATACTTCAGCTCAATATGATTGGTTCTTGCAAGCAACACTGGGTTCTTTGAAATGTTTATTGCACTGATGTTATCATAGAAAATCCTAATCGGTTTTGAGATCTTCAAACTGAATCCTTCCAGAATGTGTTTCATCCAGATTGCCTAGGTACAATTCATATACGCTACAACATATTCAACTTCAACAATTGATTGTGATATGCAACTTTGCTTCTTGTTGCTCCAAGATACTAGCTTCCTCCAAGAAAGAAAGCTCCTTTGGTTGTACTCTTCCTATCATCAACATTTTCTTCCTAGTTTGCATCTATATAAACTTTCAAATCAGATTTACCTACATGGATACCATAATCCATAATCAATAGTGCCTTTCAGATATCTAAAGATTCTTTTGGTTGCTACCATCTATGTATCCTTCGGGCTCTTCTGAAATCTGACAACTAATCTAACTTCATGAGAAATAGTCGGCCTGTTGTGAACAACAAATGTAGTTTACCTATCATTGACCTACACTCTTTTTCATTCTCTAATGTAGAATCATCATCCTTAGATAGTTTGCTACTTGTAACCATTGGTGTTCCATCTGTTTTACAGTCTCCCATTCGAAATGTCTTCAATACCTCTTTCACATATTTGGACTGAGTAATAAAGAATTATATCTCTCCTACCAAAGACATTTAAAATTCACTTTTCATCTCATTTGCAAAGTCATCACACATGTCATCATTGCCTCCAAAATGTTATCGTCCACAAATACCTCAGTAACTAGTATCTTATCTCCTTCAGTCTTCAAATATATATTGTTATCTTCACTGGTTCTCTGAAAGCCTATCTATACGAAGTGTGAATGTAGCCTTTTGTACCATTCCCTAGGTGCTTGATTCAAACCATATACAGGGAAAACTTCAAGAACCCCCCCCCACCTTGGACAAGGTGTAAAAACTTGGCGAAAGCTATATAATTCCCGAGGAAAATTTAAATTTTGTAGGCGAATTTTTGCGGTTTACACAGAAAAAATAATAATCTCCATTGGCGAATTAGCCATGATTGCTCAAAGTTTGTGAAAAATCCTGGTGAATTGTAATGTTTTTAAAACCAAAAAAATATTTGCATGGGCTAATTGTAATGTTTTTAAAATAAGAAAAATATTTACATTGGCTATTTCAACCTATTTTCAAACCATTAAAAAAAGTATTGGCGATTTCAACCTATTTTCAAACCATTAAAAATAATATTGGCGATCTCAACCTATTTTCAAACCATAAAAATAAAATATTGGCAATTTCAAACTATTTTCAAATCATTAAAAAAATATATTGGCGATTTCAAGATATTAAGTCATTAAAACATGTGGCACACAGTCATCAACTCTCTACCTAAAAGACTGCCCATTAGAAAATCTGATGACCTAGCAAGAAGCCCTTACGACTCTATCTCCAACTCACAAGTTGGAAATGCTAAGCCTTCATAACCTTAAGATCTAGTGACTCAGAGAAACTGAACTGCCACTCGCGAGTTCTTGACCACAAAATGTTAAGTCCTCGTCACCATAGCAACTTGGAGATAGTGGTAGCTTTAACCCTTGTCGCATACTCGCCAACATAAAACTGTTTATCTCTTAACCGCTAGCACTTCACTCGCAAGGTCGCGGCTTGATCAGGTCTTCAAACATTTAACTTCATGAGCTGGCGATAACCATAAAACTTAACCACAAACTATCTAGTCACTAGCTCGCGACCTAAAAATGCTAACATTAAACAAACATGAGAGCTAGCGAAAATTGTATGAAATGAGTTACTTGCTAACTCTCGCGGCTATAATATATGAGATCGGACCAACTTGAGACCTCAAGACCAAAGAAATTTCATTTACAATCTTCAACTCGGTAACATAAAATGCTAACACCCAAAAAGCTAGAGACCTCACGATGTAAACCCAAACCAACTTGTCGCCAGCTCATGACTTGATCATGTCTTCAAAAATTTTACCTCGTGAGCTTGCGATAACCATTAAACTTAACCACAAACTATCTAGTTGCTAGCTCACAACCTAAAAATGCTAACATTAAACAAACATGAGAGCTAGAAACAACTATGGTGGCAAGCTAATATGTATGAGGAATTTTTAAGGCTTGGATGCCAACTCATTCCTAAGGGACTAGTTTGAAGGTTTCTCCTGAGTCGAGGTTGATTAGAAAAGCGAGGATGATGGTTTCAGAGGCATAAAAGGATTAGATAGCTTCTGAGTTAGAGATGGGAGATCACGGATTTCTCTGAGAAATCAAAGCTCAGGTTGCTTGCTGTCAAGGATTTTGAAGCATAATTTGTCCAATCAAGGACGAATAAAATTAGAACAAAATTGTTCACAATATATGAGCCTTAGAAAGATGCAGTGGATTTGATAGGCATGACTTCTAGAGTCTACAGTCATGTTGAAAAACATGAAAATGATGATTTTTCACATGAATGAGCATCACCAAATGAAGTGTTAAAAGGTTATAAATACAATGGAGTGGTGACTTAATTGGTAGAAGAGAAAAGAAACCTTTTTCATTTTTTTCGAGTGGTTTTTTCCTTAGAAAGGAAGATGATGTTTGAGTAGGATCGTGCATGGAGTTGTTGTGTGCTCTATGATACCGGATGGGTGTTTTTTTTGTTTTCTCCTATGTGAGTTTGTTTATTGTCAGAGGGGTTGTGAAAGTGAGAAGGATTTCCAGAGTGGGTGTGAAAGGCTTTTCTTATCAAGAAAGGCCAAGCATGGCACATCCTCTGCTTCTACTCTGCCACGGGATGGCAAGGGGTTTGAAGAAGGAGCCCACAAAGGAGTGAAACAAGGATTTTTTTGGGTGGGGAGTGGTAACCAGTCATCTTTGTGATGACATGGAAGCTGCAACACCTCCCCAACATATTATATTTACCCTAAAGCTCCTCTTTCCACTTTCCCTGATCGTGGGCATGAAGGCTCGAGCTCCTCTTTCCATTTTCTCTATTTTTGGGCATGAAGGCTTCCTACTCTATTTTAATTTTTAGGGGTGACTTTACTAAGTTACTTCTAGCCAGGTCCCAGTATCCCTTCCAAGAAGGAAAATTATCTGTTGGACATAATGTAACACCTCACATTCCATCTGAAGGCATCAGGGTGATAATGGCATGGCTCAAGCAATTTTGCAAGTTGTATAGTCATTGGGGTTCCTTTTCTGGTTCCAGTAGTGATTCTACACAATAGGTGAAGGGAACAAGTTTTATAGTCATTTACAGAGAAAATGAAAATCATTTAGTGTCAAGCTTTGTGCAGGTTCTTGAAGGAGTTATATATAGATTTATTTTGTGACGGTCGACAAAAGTAGTCATTTTATTCAATAGAAACTAAATTATGATCTATTTCTCTCTGGTGTATAATTCTATCTCTTTCATATGATCAGAATTATGAGTTTTAACTTTTTTCATTTGTTGCGTTGTTTTGGTGTATGTATTTTTTCATTTAATTCTTCCTATTACGCCTAGGAATACAAAATTTTTGTTAGTCTAGAATCATATTAAGGATTCACCTCATTGTAATTGGTGGGCAGATTATAGGTATGAGAAAATGCCAACTTTATGGAGCAGGGAAAACATGTACATGATAGTCATAGAACACCTCCATATATATTACATAAACATCCATAGCAAATAAAATCATAAGAGTATTAAGAATGAAAGTATCAAACACCACAATAGATAGGAATACAACATAATTAGTAAAACATGCATGTGACTCAATTAAAGGGAATATATTTTGAGGATCCAATTCCATGATAGATGTTATAGACAAATCACAATTTCATAATCAAAGGCAAACAAGAAAACATATTCACCCACAATGAATCAACTATTATAATTGGAAGGTCACTTCACCAAGTCAACATCAAGACAATAGACCAGTGCCTTATCTGGGGAATAGAGTCACTTACAATTCAAAGACAACCTAATAATAAACTTCAATAAGATTCTTTTGAAGATAAATAGGAATGAATATGCCATTACATACACAACCCAGATTCATACTGAAAAACCCTTGACCATTCAATTCACAGTGAAAACATAAATTCAACACAAAGACAATTATGTGAAGATCTCAAACTACAAATGATATTGATATTATATTAATAATGATATCAGAAAGTAAATTTAAAATGTGATTCAACTATGAACTTATCAAATTCTTGAATAGTTCAACTATTATAACTATATCAGAGTTTTTCATCATCAATAAAAGTGGCCAACTGGCCATCCCTCTCTAAGAATCAAAAACAAAAAGTGGCCATCCCTCTCAAATTAAACTTGGAATCCTTTTATAGGATGAGGATTCAATAATATTAGAATTACTGTGAGGAATCTTGGGTAGCAACTTGACATTTCTTCTTTTTCTTTAGCATGGCTTTCCACCTGTCCACCTCTTTGTCTGTTGGCCAACTGAATGCCTTTACCTCTTCCAACTTTGCAACTGAATCTACCCATCTAGCATCTGTAACGGCCTTGGCCTCAACAACAAACTTTGCATGGTCAACCTTAAGTTTGAACAATGAATCAAGCATACTATTAAGGAAATCAATATCAACCTGTTCATCTATATACTTGATTATTTCTTCTTCCTCCAGAATCAAATAAAATTCACTTGTCCAATCATAAACTGATTTCAAATCTCCATTACTACCATAAATTGAAGGCACCAATTTACTATAACCTTCCCCAAATGTCTACAATTTTTCATATCCTTCCCTATGAAAAATGCATAAGCTTCATTCATTACCTCCACCATGTTAGGATTGATGATAGTCCAAAGATACTGAAATGGGGGGGTGAATCAGTATCTAACTGGTTTACATAATATTTAACCTTATTAAGTATTTTGCATTTCAAAACAGTGTACCGGTAAATAGGAATTAATGCAGTAAATATGAACAGTAAAGACAACATAGAAAGCACACCATAACACAAGATGTTTAATGAGGAAACCCGGTGTGGGAAAAAACTCTATGGGATTTGTGACCCACAATATTCACTCACTAGCCAATGAATGGATATTACTTACAAGAGGGGCCTACACATGCAGGAAGGCCAACTGCCTAGAGCTCACTGCTCAATTACAAAAGAAGTCTCACTGACTTATAAAATGGATTATGAGAATCCAATATAATATACTACTACAATTCAGGATTTGCTATGCCAAGTTCAGTACCTGTTTAAGCTCATACTATAACCATAAACCCTTATACAAAATCTACCTTAATATTCGCTTATCACTTCTACATCCATGCTACCTTATATCTCTCTCCTTACAACATGATTTATAAGACCTCATACATATATGAGCCTATTACAATATGTCATGTTGGCTTACAAAATATATTATAATTAAATACAAAAAGTTGTTCCTGTTAGCTGGGACGTCGGTGAACATTGTTGTCATTACCAGTGGTTGTGCCTGTCGGTTTCCACAATGTTGCTAGGTTGCCAGTAGGTTGCCATCAATGACAACACCTTCAATCACCTTCAATTCTCATTGGAGTGTACAATGCCAACAATCTCCCCCTTTGGCATTCATGGCAACACTCATGAGAAAAATCCAAAAACTATATCCAAAAATGAAGTCCAAAATTTTACCAAAAATGTGTACTCTCCTTGAGTAGATGATCTCCTCAGGTAATCATTTTTCTCTATCCTACTACTCCCCCTTTGACATCAATGACAAATGTTGTCAAAATTGTCAAATAAGTGTAGTTTTAAGCTTGAACTTTGTAACCGGTTGGTTACAATCTGGAATAAGTCTGCTAAGACCAAATTCAAGCTCTAAATAAACCTTTTACTGTCCTTCATAGTTGCCTCAGTTCTCTGGATTGTACCGGTGAGATGATGCATTTGTTCTTCTGGTGTCTTTTGACCTTGAATTAGTGCCTTAGAGATTTCTTTCCGTAGAGACATAAGATTATCTAGCTTAGGACTTAGTTTGCACTTTAGCTCTCTGGCTTTTGCCTTTATCCTTTCCTTCTCTTTATCTGTTTCAATGTTTGTACGTCACTTTCTATTGATTGTGCATTTCCAAAAGTCTTTTCTTTTGGTTCTCTAGGGGATTCTGGTAGGGCTTTGGCATAAGTTTCAATTATGTTTACATCTGCCTCATATCCCATTTCTGTTACCCATACAATTCTAGGAAGAATTGTTTCCATCTATATCTCATCCTTCTTGATTACAAAACATATTTCCTTCTCATATTTATCTACAATACTTTGCGGTAATATTTCTTTTGTTTTCATTTTTGCTTTGAATGTTTTGAAGTACTCTATGATATTGTTATCCTTATCTGTTCCCATACCAGTGAAGATATCTAATAGTTTTTTGCCTACCAGTATATCAAAACCAAAGTCTTTCTTACCAATACCGAGAACCTCTTTTGTAAGATACAACATCAAACATACCAAGAGATTGCCAAAACGAAAATTACCTTTCTTGTCTCCTTTGATCTTTTTCATATTATCTATTAACTCATCCTTCAACCACTCACATATATCTATATTTGCATCACTTTTAACCACATCATATGAGCTTTTAATACAAAGACTGGAAATAGAGTTGAGTCGGTTTGCATGTGTGGCCTTATAACCTAAAATCATACTTATGAATCTAACATTCACATCTTTTACATCATTCACTCTCAGGGGTCTGCTATCATAGGTTGCTCCTGTTAATGTCATGATAGTGTTATTAGGAACCTTTTTAGTTTTATCTAGCCTGCTATTGGTGAAGGGTAAGCTAGTCACTACCCTAACTACTTCCTTATTGATTTTACAAACAAAGTCTAGCCAAAAGAATTCACCATGAACTCTTCTAGGCACAATCCTTACTACCTCCCTAAGAAATTTCAGGATGTCAAGGATTTCCACAAAACCTAAAAGTTCAATAACCTTATGTTTGGGTTTCACAATTCCACTTTCATCACAAATTATAATTTTATTCATTTTCAATATTTCTTCTAAACCATATTCCTCAATATGGAAATGAATATAGATTCTAGGATCTTCAGCATATGTAACATCTTTTGGAATTTTTGAAAAAGCTCCTAGGGTATCATCTTGTTTCGCTATCTTGGGGATAATCTTAAAAATAGGTCTAGGGCATTTAACTACTTCCATAATAGTATAAATTTTAGAGTAGAGGAGGAAGCCATTGATAAATACCTTAATCTGCCTAATAGGTTTGAATTCTTGTAAGAACTTTATTCACTTCTCGCTAAGGATGCCTTCGCTGGGGTTTTTGCACTCTTTGAAAGTTTGAATTCTTGGTGAATTAAAAAGAGGGAAAATCAAATATTTATAATGTCTTTTCCCCCAACAACCACGATCAATGCTCATCGGTTAAGTGAAACTTAACACATTTGTTGGTAGAGAAGAAATCCATCTTCTCACCATCAACCGAGGGTAAACTTGCATGATTTTCAACTTGTTACAATGCCCCCAAGGGTTACTTTTCAGTTGGATGAAGAATCTCCTACAAGTGGAGTAATACCCCGTTCTACCGATGAGCATTTATTATTTGTCAGTGAGGTCTTGATTCTACAAAATTTTGCAATATGTCCAATCTTGTTACAATCATAACAAGTCACATTGTTTTTCTGAATAGCCTTTCCATATCCTATGTCGGTTTGTGTTCTGCATTGAATAGATAAGTGCCCAAATCTACCACAAACATAACATCTTACATTCATTCTGCAATTTTCTAAATTGTGACCAATTTTGTTGCATTTGGAACATTGACCGGTGGGTGCATTAATGTTCTGATTGTTTCTAGATCTACACTAATTTTCTCTATGACCATACTTGTTATAGTTAAAGCGTTTCCCATTAAATTTGTAGGAATTGGGTTGTCTTACCAGTTTATTGTGATCATGATTGTTTGCAATATCAGAACTTTCACCAACTTCAAATCCAAGTCCATTAGTGTCTCCATTAGGTTTCTGACTTTTCAGCATACTATCACATTCTTCTGAAATTTTCTTGAATTTCTCTTTATATTGATTTGCAGTAGCCAACTCATTTTCCAAAAATTCCTTTTGTCTCATAAGTTCAGTTTTATCATGTTCCATGTGAATCAAATTTGTCTTCAACATATCATTCTCATGACAGAGTCTTAGATTTTCATTTACAGCATCATTGAGTCTCCTAGTCAAGTCATCTTCATTCTTCTTTCTATCTTCAATGTCTTTACAAAATCTCATAGTCATGTATTGCATTTCATTTCTCAAGGTCATGTTTTCTTGCCTCTTCTTTCTTACAAGCTCATTAAGAGTCTCCTTTTCATCATCATTACTCTACATCTTCTCATGAATTTCTTTTCTCTTATTTCTAGCAATAGTGAGATTCTCTTGAAGTCCTTGAATGAATTCCTGTGCAATCCTCAGATCATCTTCAAGTTTGATATTATTCAACTTCTTTGCATCATAGTCCACAAGATCTCCTTCTAATTGCTTTCTTAAATTCTCCATCTGTACTGGTGTCAGAATCTTCCTCAAGCCATTAGAAATTTGAAAATAGAGGACCAAGTTCGGATACCAGTTGTTAGGATTGATGATAGTCCAAAGATACTGAAAGGTGGGGGGGTGAATCAGTATCTTACCAATTTACAAAATATTTAACCTTATTAAGTATTTTGCATTCCAAAACAGTGTACTCATAAACAAAAATTAATGCAGTAAATATGAACAGTAAAGACAACATAGAAAGCACACCATAACACAAGATGTTTAACGAGGAAACCCGGTGTGGGAAAACCTTGGTGGGATTTGTCACCCACAATATTCACTCACTAGCCAGTGAATGGATATTACTTAAGAGGGGCCTGCACATGCAGGAAGGCGAATTTCCTAGAGCTCACTACTCAATTACAAAAGGAAGTCTCACTGACTTACAAAATGGATTATGAGAATCCAATATTATGTACTGCTACAATTTAGCATCTGTTATGCCAGGTTTAGTACCGGTTTAAGCTCATACTGTAACCATAAACCCTTATACAAAATCTACCTTAATATTCGCTTATCACTTCTACATCCATGCTACCTTATATCTCTCTCCTTACAACATGATTTACAAGACCTCATAAATATATGTCTATTACAATATGTCATGTCGGCTTACAAAAGATATTACAATTAAATACAAAAAGTTGTTCCTATCGGCTGGGATGCCAGTGAACATTATTGTAATTACCGGTGGTTGTGCCTGCCAATTTCCATAATGTTGCAAGGTTGCCAATAGGTTGCCATCGATGACAACACCTCCAATCACCTTCAATTCTAATTGGAGTGTGCAATTCCAACACACCATGTCTTTAGTGTCACTGATCTTGGGAGGGAACTCGTCACTATACATCATTGTAGTATCTAGCTTATCCATTAATCTCTTCTTCCTGACCAAACATTGAAAAAAGGTCCAAGAAAAGTGATAGCCTTAGAGGATGTTTTACTTGCCTCTTTCAAAGAAATGTGCAAATCATGCACTACCATCAATTTTCCTTTCAACACATTAATCTTGTGTTTTAGAATTCCTGACACAACAGAGATAGCCTTGACATTTTCTTCCTTTTCAATATTTTCAATTTTCTCTGTGTATTTCTCCATTTTTGTTGTCACATCAGCTGGTATTTCTTGTATTTGTTTTGTAATCTATATTGGAGGGGGCTCATTTGCAATTTTTTCTTTCAACTCCACTAACTCTTCCTCCACAGTGCTCTTCTTCATCAGTGTCTTTTCATATTTTTTAGATAATGCCATCAATTGGCTATATGTTTCTGTGTATCTTCTTGACAAATCCTCTATTTTTGATAAATTCATGAAAGAATCTTGAGTAAAAAATGAGGCAATCTTTGTGTCAGTTGTGTTCTACAAATTCTAGATCATTTTGTCAGCTTTCTTTTCTACTTGGATATTTAGAAGGTGGAGCTTTTGAGTGGAAGGGGCCAAAGACCAAGCAACAAGTGTCTTTGACTTAGGATTAAATCATGATCCTCTTGTTACATCTCCAATTTCAAATTCAGTTTTAAACATTGGATCCTCTTGCTTCCTAATCCGATCAATAATAAAAATAGACTGGATATCCCAGTCAGACATCATAATCATACCAGTACTCTTAATCAATTGTCTTTCCTGTTCCACAGATATTTGCTCCTTGTTAGGATCATATTCTTGCAATGCCTTGATGATCTACTCTTTCTTTTCTACATTTCTTTCCTCAATGATCAGATTTTGTCTTAATTGATTTTGTTTCAACCTTGTCAAAAAACTTTTAAATTCATCTGACTTAATAAAGTCATCATCTTTCATGAACTCATTTGACAACATCACATGCTCATCTAAGCCTTGAGCAAGGGCTTCGTTTGTTTCTCCTTGTTCTTCATTCTGCCTTGCTTCTCTGAAATGTGTCCTTATATGATGAAAGTAGTGTCCTTGTTCTATAACAATTTCTCTAGAAGGGTCTCTCCTCACAATTATACCGACCTCTTTGGTTTTTTGTTTCTTTGCAGGTGGCACTCGGGTAGATTGAACTTTATCCCCACTCTCTAAATCATCAAGAGACACACTCAGTGGCCTCTTTCCATGTGAAGAATGTCCATCTTGGGGGTCTTCATGTTGAGCAAACACTTTTGAATTTGAGGCATTTGTTCCATTAGCGTTCCATATAAACTCAACATTCTATTAATCCTCTCTGGGTATGGGTTATCAGGGAAAAAACCTGAGAAACTAGGGTCAACAACTTTCAATTGTGCTTCAACTCTCATCAAATTTTTTCATGTTCTCCTTTCTTGTATTTCCTCTTTTCTCAGAAAATTTCTAGCCCCATCTTCATCATCCAATGGTTCATGGTCCTTTATTATGGCCCAAGGTGTAATTTTTGGCAATGCACGTTTAATAAATTGTTCAGGATCACAAAATCTAGACACAACATTAACCAACCTATATTATTTAAGAAATTATTTACTTCATTAAAGGAACTCCTACCAATGGTAAAATCAAATACAACCCAAAGCCTAGGAAGAAGAGAACCCTTCCTGTGTTTGTCTAGGTATTCTTTTTCAACTAGGGTCAATTTCCAAATTAACTCCATAAAAGGAATCCTAATTGGAACAAATTTTGGTAACATATGGGGAGGCTGAGGACACCCATGGACTCTGATCATAGTAAAATTATCAAAAAATAAAAATTCCCCCCAGTTATGTAAAATAGACTAGTTTGGAACATACTGGTAAGGTATCAAAACTCTCCTAACATTAATTGACAACCGTTCCTTATTTATTCCTAGCATTTCCATAATTGGTAAAACAATCCAATTTTCAAAGAAAAGGAAAGAAGATGTTGGTATTAGGGATATGTTGCATTGGTTTCATCATTGATATAAACAATTATCTGTACTTATCCTTCTAGAGATCTTTGGTTATGTCGAACAAGCACATTATGTTCACTGACAAGATCAGTGACTTATGCACAGTCACCAGCATTTGGTTCATCGGCAGGTTATATTTGAGCTAGTTTAATACCTATTTGTTGGGTTCACCAATTAATGTAGATAGGAATTTGGAAATCATCAAAGCAAATAGGTATTAAACTAGCTCAATCACAAAAACTAGATTGCAATGATAAGAAATCCTAAAAACATTCAATAGAGATATGAAAACAAGACATTCAAATCAAATGCAAACCATCACAAACGCGAATATCTTCTCCATAATTCTCCATTGTCCTTCTTTCTCCTTCAAATTGCTTTGTTTGTGGATCTCACCTACAAATGCAAAGGCATAGCATGAAAGCGAGATGAAATGGCAGCGTAAGGATACTAGAAGCGTGATTGATTCTCTGAAAATGTCATTAGTTCAATAATGTGATTAATTGATCCTTTGATTGAAGAAACTCATCCAATTTATAGACAAATTGGAGAGATGACAAGATTAGCATGAAGAGATTTGAAAGGAAATTTCAAATCTAGAATGACAAATATGACAAATTATGACAAGATTGACATGCAAAATTGATTGATTGACAAATTATGACAAAATTGACAAGAATGAAATGTCATTCCCATGAAATTAGGGGAAATATTAGAAAAATAGGAGAAAATAGAAAATTAGGTTAGAAATGATGAATTGGAAATTAGGAAATTAGAAATTGATGAAATTAGAAAATTAGGTAAATTAATTAATAATTTTTCATTCATTAATTAATTCACAAAACGAGGAGGAATTAATCAGCCAATTAAATAAATATTTAATTGTGACAAGAAGACTTAGGATAAATAAATAAATTATTTAACCTAGAGGGAAAAAGACAAACAAGATTAAATGAATAAATCATAAAATCCTAGAAGATGAATTAGAAATGCAAGGACAATGATTAGGTCTTGACAAAAGATAGTTGATATAGGGTCAATTATGATCATGATTTTGATTGACAAAGGACCAATGCTGATAAATGATTGAGATTGGTTGACAAATTGACCAAGATTGATAAAGAGACCAAATTGATAGGAACCAATTAATGAGGAACAATGACTAATTGATCCAAATTGACATGATTGAAAATGACAATGATCGATGACAAATCGATTGCAAAATTGATGAGATTGACAAGAGGACAAGGATCGATGATGAATCGATCACAAAATGACAAGATTGACAAGAATGAGGATCGATGACAAATCGATCACAAGATGACAAGATTGACAAGAATGAGGATCGATGATGAATTGATCACAAGATGACAAGATTGACAAGAATGAGGATCGATGACGAATCGATCACAAGATGACAAGATTAACAAGAATGAGGATCAATAACGAATCGATCACAAGATGACAAGATTGACAAGGATGAAGATCAATGATGAATCGATCGCAAGATGACAAGATTGACAAGAGGACAACGATCGATGACGAATCGATCACAAGATGACAAGATTGACAAGAGGACAAGGATCGATGACGAATCGATCACAAGGTGACAAGATTGATGACAAGAGGACAAAACCCTAATTCTATCATCGATTAGGATTGACGATGTCTAAAATGAAATCGAATTGACGATGTCAAAATATGCCAAATGAGTACACACATTGATGCGACAGGATAAGATCAACCAAAATCATGGCTGAAGATTATTATCGACAAGACCAAATTTGAAAGTGAGAAAAATGAGGAATGCAGAAGAAGGACTCGATGCTCGCTAATGATAAAGACCAAGTGCGCAACATAGAAGAAATGTTAATGTGAGCAAGAACCCTAAAATAAGGCAATGCGCCAATGTTAAAGTATGACTCCGCAAGCGTTGACCATTTTTAGATGTCTACACTTTGATTATGTCGAACCAACACATTATGTTCACTGACAAGATTAGTGACTTATGCACAGTCACCTGCATTTGGTTCATCGGCAGGTTATATTGTTCACCTATAATGAGGATGACTTGTTATCATCTAGAGATCACTTGGTTATGTCGAAGACATGGTTTGGACACTTGCTTTTGGTATTCTGGTTATTGGTCTAATCGAGTTGACATATTTGTTGTTAATGGCAAATTGGTCTAGGTTATGGACCAACATGCATTATCTATTTCAGATCAGCATGACATGTTACGGAGATGATTTAATCAATTGGTATTCTTGTCATTACATTGAGCCAACATGATGCATCACATCTTGACTTACTTGTAATTGATTTTATTGTAATATTCCTAGTTAGTCGACCTACACATTTGGTCTTAGGTTTTGGTGTATATGTAAGATCTCAATTGTGAGATGTAAGGATATGGTATGTAAGGTTATGATATTGTAACATGGTATGTGGGAATATTGAAGATCATATGAGCAGACCATAAAAAGGTTCAAGGAAGGTTTCAAGGTGATTATGAGAGCTTAACTGATAATGAATCCAACATTGAAGATGCTACTTTGAGCAGTACATTATCATTGGATTTAATCATCCAATTGTAGTCAGTGTGACTCTTATCTTGTGATTGAGCAGTGAGCTCTAGGCGGTTGGCCTTTCTGTATGTGTAGACCCCATTTGTACACACATACTATCTACAGTAGTATCATCTGATTGTGGGTAAGGTTTCCCATCGTGGTTTTTCCCCTTACAAGGTTTCCATGTAAAAATCTTTGTGTTATGTGTTGTGGATGTTGTTTCTCTTTCTGTTTTATTCGTTAAGTTTTACCAGTATTAATATTAACTGCTAATCTATCTACCGACATTAAGATTGGTTTACCAGTATTATGTATCAAGTTTTATTAAGTTATAGTTGGGTTGAAATTAATAAACAACTGATTCAAGCCCCCCCCCTCTCAGTTGCCTCTGGTTCCTAACAATTGGTATCAGATCTACGTCCTCTTTTTGCAAAAGTTTAACAATTTGAGGAGATTCTATGGCAACTAACTTTTTCAGGAAGGATAGTCTAAAACTTGATGTAACTAACTATGGTATATAGAAGATCAGAATGGAGACACATTTGAATTTCATTGGAAGAGACATATGGGATGTTACATAGAATGGTTATGTTGGTCCTACACTAGGTCAACCTAATCAACCTACATTAGGTAAGGATCAAGAGAATGATTGCAAAGAAAGAGAAGCACTTTTGAGCGCCTTGTCAGATCAACAAATCATGGGATTATCGGACCGATCTACTACTAAATCTAGTTTGGATAAATTGGAGACATTGAATGAATGAGATACCACTATCAAAATTGCAAAATTGGAATGCTTTCGGGTCAGGTATGAAAAATTGAAAATGGAAGAAGATGAAAGAATTTTTTCTTTTATGGAAAGGGTTAATAAAATTGTTTTGGGAATACAATGTTGTGGAGGTTCCTTAAGTGAAGATGAGATTGTTTTGAAAGTTTTAAGAGCATTGGCACTGGCATACAAAATGAAAGTAACTGCTATTAATGAGTTGAGAACAATGCCTAATACATTAGTATCTAGAGACACCTTGGTTGGAAAACTTTCAGCATTTGAGCTTCGGAAGTTTGGTCTTGTTGCTACAATTAAAATAGATTTATCCTTCCAAGCATCATCATCATTATCATCATCTAATAAATCTGATTGTAAAGTGCTTTATGCAAGAGAACTTGAAGATATCATGAGGGAAAATGAAGAAATGGAAGAACTTGAAGCACTATTTGCAAGGAAAATGCCTAAAGGTCCTATTGGAAGTAAGTATGAAGGTAAAGCACCATTTAAATATTTTAAATACAATAAAGTTGGTCATATGGCATCTAGATGTCCTGATAGACATGCAAGATTGAGAGAAGAAGCTAAAAGAACATACAAGCCTAACCCTGAATATCAAAGATACAAATTTAAGAAGAATAGAGACAAATCATGTTATTATGTTGATGAAGGAGTTACTAATGATTCTAATGAAGAACCAATAGACAATGGATGGGATTTTGTTGCAATAACAAAAGATCAACTGATATCTACTATTCCACCAGTTGAGCAAGCCCTGGCAGCTAAAATTGAAGAAAAGGATGAATGGATTATATATTCTGGATGTTCACATCATATGACTGGTGATAAAAGTAAATTCTTATTTTTTCAAGAATACAATGGAGGTCTAGTAATATTTGGAGATGACAAATCTTGTTTGATTAGAGAAAAATATACTATATGTTTTGATGGTAAGCACAATACTAACAATGTCTACCATGTTGAAGGTTTGAAGCATAATCTTTTGAGTGTTGGTCAATTAGTTGAAAAGGGATTTTAGTTACAATTCAAGAATGGTAAATGCAAAATATGAACATAACTAGTTTGGAAATTGCAACTGGTAATCAGACTAGAGGTAATATCTTTCATTTGAATAACAATAAAAAGACATGCTTGATTGCACATATTGATGAAAGTTGGTTATGGTATAAAATACTATGTCATGTGAATTTTGATTACATTGTAAAGTTTAGTTCATCTAAGGTAGTAAGGGATTTACCTAAGATTGTAAAATCTGAGAATCTGATATGTAAGGAATGTCAAATGGGAAAGCAAGTTAGAACAACTTTTAAGAGTATTTCTAAAAAATCCAATGATGTTCTTGATTTAATTCATACTAGCTTATGTGGTCCGGCAAGAACAAGAATTCTACAAGGAAATAGATAATTTATGCTAATTATTGATGATTATTCTAGAATGTGTTGGGTTACTTTTCTCAAGGAGAAATCAAAAGCTTTTGGGGAATTCAAATTATTCAAGGTACTTGTAGAGAATGAAACTGGTAAGAAAATCAAATGTTTAAGATCAGATCAAGGAGATGAATTTACATCTAAGGAGTTCAATACATTTTGTGAAGTGAATGGAATTAGAAGACAACTATCAGCACCCCGAACACCTCAGCAAAATGGACTTATGGAAAGGAAGAAAAGAACTATTTTAGATGCAAATAGAGGCATGATATCAGAAGAAAATCTACCTCATGTGTATTGGAGAGAAGCAGTGAATACAATGGTTTACGCTTTCAACAGAGTTCACATCAAAGGTGAAACCGGTAAGGCACCCTATGAATTATGGTTTGGTAATATTCCTACTGTTAAGTACTTCAGAATATTTGGAAGCAAGTGCTACATTAGGAGAGATGATTATATTGGTAAATTTGATCCTAGAAGTGATGAAGGTATATTTATTAGTTATTCATCTAAGAGAAAAGCATATAGATGTTTTGATAAAAGATTGCAAAAATTCATTGAGAGTGCAAATGTGAAGATAGATGAACACTTTAGAGGAAATTCAAGGTCTATGGATTCTAAACTGACAGTTGAGATGATCATAAATGAACCTATATAAAATACATTGGTAGAGAGTGTTCATCTAGTCACACCGGCATCATTAGAGAATTCTAGAGTGACTAAAGAACAACAAGAAGTTAACTCACCTAGGTATGTAAGATTGAATCACTCTGAAAGTCAGACAATTGGGAATAAGTATCAATGAGTTATGACAAGAGGAAGACTAGCAAATGAAGAGGTATGTTTAATTTCTTAAATTGAACCAGCATTTGTTATTGAGGCATGTGAAGATAAACATTGGATTAAAGCTATGGAAGATGAATTAGAACAAATTGAAAATAGTAATACATGGACATTGGTTCCCCGGCCTAAAGATAAAAATGTAATTGGAAATAAATTGGTATTCAAAAATAAAATGAATGAAGATGGTAAGGTAATCAGAAACAAAATAAGATTAGTGTGTAAAGGATTTTCACAGAAAGAGGGAATTGATTACAATGAAACCTTTGCACCGGTAGCTAGAATTGAGGTAGTCAAATTATTTCTTGCTTTTGCGACATAGAAGAACTATAAAGTATATCAAATGGATGTTAAATGTGCATTTCTGAATGGTGATCTTCAAGAGGAAGTTTATATTGAACAACCTGATGGTTTTTTATTGACAAATGATAAAGATATGGTTTGCAGATTAAGGAAAGCTTTATATGGATTAAAGCAAGCTCCTAAAGCTTGGTATGCTAGTTTGGGAAAATATCTTTTGAATCTTGGTTACACTAAAGGTAATGCTGATAGCAACTTATATTTCAAAGTGATTAATTAAGACATCTTGGTTATTGAATTTTTTGTTGATGACATCATTTTTGGAGGAGAAGATGGATTGTGTAAAGACTTTTCTAATAAGATGTGGGAAGAATTTGAAATATCTATGATTGGGGAGATAAAATTATTTTTAGGATTGCAGATTTCACAAACTAATAAAGGTATATTCATATGTCAAACAACATACTTGAAGGAACTACTGAATAAATTTGGTATGGAAAAATCTAAACCAGTAAGTACTCCTATGACTACAACTGATAAACTATCATTGAAGGATGATTCAACTCCTATTAATCTGACAAGATACAAATCTATGATTGGAGATTTATTGTATTTGACACAAACAAGACCTAATATAATGAATGCAACATGTATTGTTTCAAGATTTTAGAGTAATCCTAGAGAAAATCATGAATCAATAGTGAAAAGAATTTTCCGGTATTTACAAGGCACAACAAATCTTGGTCTATGGTATCCTAAAGATGAAAATTTTGATTTATGTGCATAAATTGATGCTAATTGGGTAGGATATGTAGATGACAAAAAGAGAACCACTGGTAGGGCACTCTTTCTTGGTAGCAGATTGATTTCATGGTTGAGAAAGAAACAGAGTTGTACATCATTATCAACAACAGAATCAAAATATGTTGCAACAACTACTAATTGTACTCAAGTATTGTGTATTAAGAAAATGTTTAAGGACATAAAGATAAAATTCAAAGAACCTATAATCATTTATTGTGATAATTCAACAACAATTGATATATCTAAGAATCTAGTATTTCACTCTAAAACTAAACACATTTCTATCAGATATAGTTTTCTGAAAGAGAATGTTGAAGAAAAAGAAGTGAGATTGGTTTATGTGAATACTAAAGAGTAGATTGCAGATATCTTTACTAAGCCTTTGCCTAAGGAAACTTTTGAATATCTCATAGAGCAGCTTGGGGTTATACCCTCACCGGTAGAGACCTAGACAGTTGATGACTGACATCAAACTGACATAATTTACAAAGAAACCTTTGTACGACTTTGATGCAGGAGAGCTACTTCTCAAGGAGAGTAGCTGGTTATAAAAATTGATATTTGTAATTGGTTCTATGAACTGGTTGTATTTGGTATTTGTATTTCTTTGACATTTGATGTCAAAGCAGGAGAGATATCTATGGAAAAACATTATCCTTTGGGGAGAGATTATTCATTGGGGGAGATATTTTTACTCTTTGCATTTATATTTTGATTTCTAGTATTGATCTATTCGAGAGATTGTTGGTTTTTGGTTTTTGGCTTTTCTACTTTGGCACCTAGATGGTTTTTCCATCTTGTGTTGCCATCAATGCCAAAGGGGGAGATTGTTAGTATTATGGATATGTTGCATTGGTTTTATCATTGATTTCAATACTTATCTGCACTTGTCCTTCTTGAGATCTTTGGTTATGTCAAATGAGCACATTATGTTCATTGGCAAGATTAGTGACTTATGCACTATCACCGGTATTTGGTTCATCGATAGGTTATATTGTTCACCGGTACTGAGGATGACTTGTTATCATCTAGAGATTGCTTGGTTATGTCAAAGACATGGTTTGGACACTTGCTTTTGGTATTTTGGTTATTGGGCTAATCGAGTTGATATATTTGTTGTTACCGTCAAATTGGTCTAGGTTATAGACCGACATGCATTATCTATTTCAGATCAGCACAACACGTTATGGAGATGATTTAATCAATTGGTATTCTTGTATTTACATTGAGCCGACATGATGCATCACATCTTGACTTACTTGTAATTGATTTTATTGTAATATTCTTAGTTAGTCAACCTACACATTTGGTCTTAGGTTTTGGTATATATGTAAGATCTCAATTGTGAGATGTAAGGATATGGTATGTAAGGTTATGGTATTGTAACATGGTATGTGCGAATATTGAAGATCATATGAGAAGACCATAAAAAATGTTCAAGGAAGGATTGAAGGTGATCATCAGAGCTTAACCGATATTGAATCCAACATTGAAGATGCTACTTTGAGCAGTACATTATCATTGGATTTAACCATCCAATTGTAGTCAGTGTGACTCTTATCTTATGATTGAGCAGTGAGCTCTAGGCGGTTGGCCTTTCTGCATGTGCAGACTCCATTTGTACACACATACTATCTGTAGTAGTATCATCTAATTGTGCATAAAGTTTCCCATCATGGTTTTTCCCCTTATAGGGTTTCCATGTAAAAATATCTATGTTATGTGTTGTGGATGTTTCTCTTTCTATTTTATTCATTAAGTTTTATCGGTATTAATATTAACTGCTAATCTATCTATCGACATTAAGTTTGGTTTATCGGTATTATGTATCAAGTTTGATTAAGTTATATTTGGGATGAAATTAATAAACAATTGATTCACCCCCTCCTCTCAGTCGCCTCCGAGTCCTAACAGAAGAATGGGGAGAACTACTATCCCAAACTTGGGTCCATCTTTGTATTGGCATTAAGACTCCCAATCATTCATTGAGAAACTCCAATTCTTTATCCATGAACACAACATTATCGAACAATATTAAATGAATCAGCAATGAATATGTTGAATACTAAGAGGGAGGGGGTGAATTAGTATACCAAAAAATATTGTACTTGAACACTTTAACAATCTAGCAGTAAACCGGTAAAACAGTTTAACAAACAAACTGGTTAACACACATGCAAACCAAATAGAAAATAAGGCATTCACCCACAGAAGCACAATCACCATAACACAATATATTTTGACATGGAAACCCAAATGGGAAAAACCATAGTGAGATGAAACTCACAAGTAACTATCTGCAGAATCATAACCAGACCGGTTAAGGTCAGACCGGTTAAGGTCATACAATGTTCTTTACCAGAACAGATCATGTTAGGAACCTCAATCTTTGTTGGGAGATAAGTCCAATTAAAGACTACCTTGTGAGAGGATTTCAAATCCACAGATGTGAAGCACCTTGTTAGAGGATTTACAAAGGATTTTGTGGGTCTACTTGGTTAAGGGTTTCTAACTTGTCAAAGATGTGAGTAATCAACAAGTGAATGATCTAGCAAATGGCACAGTTTGCTTGATTAGATCCATTATAGCTCATGGATAATGCATTTAAGAATTACTTTAGTCTTCAGTAACTCCTCACTTTGTTACAGCATACAGACTTTGATCTTCTCAGTTAAGATCTCTCATACAAGAACTTCGACAACTACCAAACCTAATAGCTACACTTGCATATACTCTCACACAATTATAACCCTAGACATGATGTCCTTAAAAGGAATCTGATTTCATGTCGGTCCAATAGGATTACATTGCAAGTTCCTAGGTTCATTGTATCTAGACACATTTGGTAACATGGCACAAAATCACCGTCAAAGTGTCAGTGGATGGTAACTCATCACAAAAATATACCGGTTGGTAACTCATCACAGAGTATTACCAGTTTGTCCAACTTTCTGGTTACTGGTTGGAAACTTAGAGTAATACCGGTTCAATTATAAAATAGATTACCGATTGACAAAAAAATTGAAAACTGGGAAAATGACAACTGCTACGTCTAGCTCCTTTGCTCCACTCTGCTTGAGATCTTTAAACCACTTGATCTCCTTATGCCACTTGGGTCTTTATACCACTTGAGATCAGTAAACACTATTTGCATAATATTGATAGTCTAAATACTACAACATAATACTGATTTGGAACAATTACCGGTTGAGCATAATTCATACATTCATAAAGTGATCTCATAGCAAGTGTGTGTCCATCAATGACAATCACAACATAATCATCAGAAAAATGCCAACAATCTCCCCCTTTGTCATTGATGGCAACACTTAGGAAAAAATTTGACATCTAAGTGTTTTACAACAAAAGCATGCCATAATCAAAATTACTCCCCCTAAGCATTATACACTATCTCTTTTGCAAATAATACAATGTATACTAGTTTCTTATAGAGATAGACATGAAAGTATACATAGAATGCATTAAAATTGAAATGAAGAATACTACTCCTCATCAAAATTTTAAATACACAAACACAAATACTACTCCCCCTTTGCCAATAATGACAAAGTACAGCTGAATACCCCCTGTTCTATTAGCATTAACAAAATAAGAGTTTATGACAATAAAGAGTTAAACTTATCAAAAACTGATTTAAAATCCTACATCAATGTTTTCATGGATAAAGACCATGATTCAAGTAATGAGGTAGCAACCTCATTCTCCATTTGCATCTGATAAACCTGCTCCTCTATGGCATCCATGTACTCATCTCTTGAGGTAGCATTTTTGGAGAATGTGCAATCTTGGTAGTAGGACCAATTGAATTTCCTACAAATTACATGTCCGATTGCTTATTTCTGCCTCAATTCTTGCAGACTGGAGTTGAAACCGGTGAGCGGTTTGTCCATATGTGGAGAAGGAATCATATGGCATCTTGAAGGTGCTAATGAATGACTGCATATCAGATTGCAATTTCTCTTTTTGAGTGAGCACATCATCACAGAATAGATGAGTTTGACATATCTTGTTGAGTAGTAGATTGCCCTCATCCATTGCATCTCTGATGTCCTTCTGTGCCTTCTGAAGTTATGACCGAAACTCATTCAACTTTTTCACCAAGGTAATGTTCACAGTCTTTTCATGCTCCTTCTTGGCATTTGCTTCTGCAACTTCTTCCAGGATTTGGACCTGGTCTTCCATAATTATACATAGAAGCTTTAATTGGGCAAGTGAGGAATCGGTACTAGGGAGGTTTGTACCGGGTATCAAATTGGTGAGTGTTTCCACCACAGTTTGGATAACATCTTGCTCCTTTTTCCTCCTTAGAGCATCCAATCGCTCTTGAGAAAGCTTAATGCTTTCTAGCAGCTCCGATTCATTTACAAACTGGAGGTCAATGGGACTGGTAATGTCATTCGGGTTGGCTTGACTACCGGTTGCCTTTGGAGTCTCCATTTGAGTGCTTTGTATCACTTCCTCTTTCTCTTTTTCTCTTTTCTTGTCCTCTTTTGCCTTCTTTTTCTCCTCTTCTTTTCGCTTCTCTTCATCTTTATCGTTCTTCTTCTTCTCTTGTTCCTTTCCCTTCTCCTCTTCCTTTCTCTTCTCCTCTTCCTTTTTCTTCTCCTCTTCCTATTTTTTCTTGTCTTCCTCCTGTCTCTCTTGACCTTCTGTTTCTGTTGGTGCATCTGGAGTAACATTGTCACCGTTCAAAGAATCAACATCAATTGGGTCCAATTGAGTGGTGACCGGTTCTCCTTCACCATTGTATACTTCATTTGGTTGAGTGATTTTTGGTTCTTGCTCAGCCTTTTCATTGGCTTCGGCTACTTGATGCAATCTTAATGCTGATTCAGCAAGGGAGTGGGTATCTTTAACCACTTCTGAAACTTTTCCTTCTAGCATCAGGAGTCTTCTTCTTCTCATGAAGAAGAGGCCCTTATATCTCTCCACTACTTCATACAATTCTAATCTAGGTACATCAGTGAAGTATTGTGAAAATACTTCTCTTATTTCTTGTTCTTTCTCTATGACAATGTGCCATTTTTTATCTAAAGAATTATATAAAGAATCAGGTGTCTCAGACTTAATTTCTGAAGGCCACCGGTCATTAATACATAAATAATTAATGGCTTCCTGTTCAACTTCTTTATTTTCATCATGATTAAAATCATCAAAACATTCTTTCAAATCATCAAGTACTTTTCTTCTAATATTCTTAATTGTTCTTTGACAATGTGTCAAAGGTTTGTAAGAAGAAATATCAATATTTACCGGTGCAAATGTTGCCAGTTCATTCTTTGTCTTTTTCTTCGATTGCTTGGTCTTTTTAGGGTGTTCTTCAGAGACAATGTCCTTTGCGTTTGGTGTATTGTTCTTTGTCTTCTGCTTCCTCTCAAAGACTTTGGCGGGTGCCACTTTTGGTTTCTTCTTTACTGGTGACCACTTGGTCACTTTGGGACTAGCTACAGTAACCGGTGTCAATGTTGAAGGTACTGCTTTTCCCTTCTTTACTGAGGGTTCTTTAACCGATGTAACCCTTTCTAGATAGGTGCAGGTTTTTGTCATACCCAAACTTTTGGGCACGAACGGGATAATTTTTATTTTTATTTTTTTAATAATAACCTAATAATATTAAATTTGCAAATACGAAATGCACTACCAAGTTTTGTCTTAACTATGTTTTGAGTTAACTCTAACCTATAACTCAAGTAAGCGAAAATAATTTAAACTAAATGCGGAATACTAAAAGAGTTATTTATTATCTCATCAGTCTTAATCAGTAAATTAATTTAACCAAAAATATCTAAATTAATTGACAAAGGTAGTATTAATCTCCAATATCCATTAATTGCTTTTAGGAACTAAATAAATTAGTCCTGGCACTTAGATTATTAATGCCTATATTTTATTTTAACAATAATTAAAATGTGATTAATCTAATTCGACTAAAGGGTCAATTAAATCCATAATGAAAATTTCCCTATAAAATTTAGCCTGGAATAGCCTAAATTTAGGTGGATTAAATAATCCCCTTATAGTCAAAATAACTTATAAATTTATTATAAGTTCCTAAGTAATTAATCTCCAAAAATAATTACAATTTAAAGACATCATGTTCAATGTTTATATAATTGGTCATAAATTATGAATGTATAAATAAAATAATTAACCTAAGGTTAGAATTCATACATTCATACGATTAACTATATATATATATATATATATATTAATTAAACATAGATATTTAAACATGTGGATACTTATTTTCTAAATAACATTAATATAACAATACCCATTTAACCTAATTAAAATATATTATTAAACAATGATAACCTAATTTTTTTTTGTATAAACTACTCCCTTCATTTACTTTTTCTTTTTAATATTTTTCATGCTACCCTAACCCGAACCGGGATAGGGTTTTATATTTCTTTTTATATAGGGAGGAGGGAGCCGAAGGCATGGCAGAGGGCTTGTGTTGTAGGTAGCGGTGGGGGGTTTTGTGTTTAGAGCTGTGGTGGTGACTGTGGAGTGGGGGGGGGTGCTCCCCACAGGGACAGCTGCAGTCGTGCTTGCAGGTCATGGCCCACAGAGATGGCCTTGGCCGCCGCTGCGAGTCGCGGCCCGCAACCCCGGTTGCGTTGTCATTGTGGGGTGCTGCCCACAGGGGGGGGGAGGGGTGAAGCCTCCCTATCTGTTGGTTGTGGCCCACAGTGGCAGGTGTGGCCGCTATTGGGGGTCGCCGCCCATAGCGCGGGGATTCCGCAAGGGCCGAGCCCCTTTCCCTTTGGCATTTACATATTTTAAAAAAAAAAACAATTTTATTTTATATATATATATATAAATATATTTTAAATATAAATATAAATATATATATATATATATATATATATAATTATATTATATATATAAATATATTTTAAATATAAATATAAATATATATATATATATATATATATATATATATATATATATATATTTTTTGGGTGCATATTAAATTTAGGGCTAACTCTACTATGCAATATATATTATTTTTGTTTGAACTTTTTTAATAGATTGATTAAATTATTCAGATTTAAATCAATGTATTTCTTTTTATTTTAAATACCTTGTTGCTAAAATCAGAGATAGACTATTTAACTTCAGATTTATTTTCTGCATATAAGTAAATGACAGAATTAAATAAATTTAAACAACAACTATATTTAGACTAGAAAGCATTGAAGTAAATCTTAGAAATAAACATGTAAATTTTTAGATTTATTTTCTGCGAATAAATAAAAGGGGAAATGACAGAATTTAATAAACTATATTTACATTTCCATAAATAGGACTAAATGTTTTATTTCTAGCTTACTAACATACATGCTTTTCTATTTCACCCTTTTCCAAGATTTCAAATGCATAAGGGGATAAAATGAACTTCTTGATTTTCAAAATAACACATACACAACAAATATTATTTTCAAAACTAAAGGAACTAAATCTAGAAATACACATTTTGTTTTTTTGCAACAAAATAATACTTAATAAAAATAATGCATTTCTTTAAAGTGTGTTTAAAATACAATATAGCCAACAATACAAATGGGTGATATACCCAACTAGTCTCTCATTTCTATTAAATGAGGACTTTAAAAAAAAAAGATACATTTTCTTTTTAAGGTAACTACAACATGCAACTTTTTATTTACATTCCTGCAACTAAAAATATAGCATCCCTTTTCTTAATCCTTTTTCTGCAACCCAAGTAAAAATAACAACTCTTAGCTTGAATTTTTTCCTTCCATCCCACGTAACCTATAAATAAATAATAAGGCTTGACCATGGAGTGCTCACCTCCCAACCTAGGCTTACTAGAAGCCACCCCTGAGCTTGGAGAACCAAGCCCTAGATAGGTTACACACATGCAAACACAACAAGCAAGGGAAGAACACACAACAATACTTTCCCAACCAAGGCTACACTTCATCAAAAAATGTGATGATTTTACATGGGTGGTAGTGGACCAAATACCCTGAGGAGACTGCAAGAATAGTAGTTCACAAAGCCAAATCATGGTAAAACAAAGATATATCATAATTTCATTAACCCCACATTCTTTATGCCCCCCGAAGGCATTCATGTCATACTTTCTCCCCTTATGACCTCCAAATGCACAAACCAGGTCATGTAGCAAGGGTCACATATGCACCCCTTGATTTCGCTCTCATAATGAGAGTCTCTCACTCGAGGGTTGTCAAAATTCTACCACCCACAAGACCATCCTACTCTCCCAAGAGTAGAAGGCCTTGGTTACTCCTAAAACACAGAAAATGCATACAAGAAAATAAAATACAGATCACATAATAATAATTTTCACAAAAGAAAATATAAGAGAATCACTTTCACATACAACCA
Source organism: Cryptomeria japonica (assembly GCF_030272615.1). Taxonomy (NCBI): domain Eukaryota; kingdom Viridiplantae; phylum Streptophyta; class Pinopsida; order Cupressales; family Cupressaceae; genus Cryptomeria; species Cryptomeria japonica. Next base: position 583,606,738 of record NC_081413.1, read on the forward strand.
AACTTTCCAACATAGACATGCAACATAAAAGCAAAGAGATGAACCAACCTTCAATCTGCCCAAAGGTATGCTAGAACTATATTGAGGATGAGCAGCCCAAATCCACAATCCTCCCTTCTACACTTAGCCAAATTTTGAATCCAAAAACTAACTTTTCAAAATGTATAGTCTCGAAAAAAATGGAGAGTGGGTGATTACCCACAAAATCTCTCATTCTTGCCTAAGAAGACCTCAATGAGAGTTCTCACAGGTTTCTAAAACTGAAAAAGGAAAAAGTAAGAAAAAGATGAAAAAGGATCTCTCATCAAAAGGGAAGGTTATCTAACCTAGATGTCACCTTCTAATTTAAATTTTCGCTCACCTTAGGAAACTCACTTTTTGAGGTGACTAAACAGTCACATGGGAGTAGACACATGCCTAAAAATACTCCTAACCCATAGGTATACCTTATGGGATTTAGGAAACACCTTTAAACTACCCCTAGGAGTCCATTTGACCCCCTTATAAACCCATCTGAAGTTAACTTTCAGGTCAAACTTGAGTTGACCATTCCAAAGACTCTTTACCCAAGGAAATTTTAGAACCACATTCAAATGTTTGAAAAAGCTATAGTTGAACAACTCCTTCTAAGAGATAAATAAAAAATCAAGACATAATTCAACACATGTGTCAAGTGACACAATAAAATACATTACAAAATTACACATGAAATTTGTCTCTTGTTGGATTTACACAAATTTATAAATTCAATTTAACACACATGCAACATTTACTTTCACAAATAAAATATGATACACGGGGTGTTGTCTCTCCAAATAGACAACCCCTGGCTTCACGAACGTACATGGGTCTAGGTTTGGTTCTCCATAATATTTCCATGGTCACATGGATAATTTTCCTGCACATCTCAATTACACATTAGTAATTCCAAATAGCCTCATATAATATTAAACACATGAACAAGAATACACATCAAACACTCTGCATACAAATTTACATTTAAACAAATTGATATATCTTATATCCAAATAAATCCACATAAGCAATTATCATAATCCTCATAATTTTGATCCATACATAAAACATGCATTCCTATTTCTATCATCATAGTAAAGTCCTCCAAATCCAATAATGACATACATCATCCCAAATTTATCCTATTATAGAATCATATAGTTCTATATCTATAATGCATAGAAATGAAGCATCAATATATATCAATGTTATCCAAATCATGGAATCATATAAGTTCTAAATCCATAATGAATAAAAATAAAGCATCCATAATAGTCTCAACATGAAAATCACTGAAATGCTAGGATGAGTCGGGGTAGGGCCTCAAAGTTCTCTTTGCCTTTGGATCAAGAGGCGAGGCAAGTAGGGTAGAGGCATACCCATCCAACATATCATACATTACCTCATATCCCATTGGTTCCACTTCTTCCTATCTAGGCTCAACCGCCTCCATTATGCACTCATCAACTTTAATGGTGAAGCAGATGTCCTCTTCATATTTTTTGACTATATCACCAAATATTCTTACCCTTTGGTTCATTTTTCATCTAAACTCATCAAAGAATTTTTTCAGCACTTCTGGATAGCCGGTTCCAACCGCTTGTAGGCTTTCCTTGATTTTCTTTGTTATCGGTTGGTCAACAGACCACTGAATATCACCTACTCCTGGAAAGTAGCCTTGGAAGTAGAAGAACAACCCAATATAATAGTTGTCTAAACTTAAATCTCAATGCATTGTCCTATTTGGTTGACTTGAGATTCAACAGAAGTTGTCTTTGCATATAAGTACACAGATCAAATGATGCATCTTCCTTGATCATCCTATAGGCGACATTTACCACTGCAGCAGAGATAGAGATGATTCTACTGGCATGGAACGTCTGTTATCCTATCACCATACATGCATATTTGACAAGATCGTCCTTGATGGAATTGATAGTCATTCCCCGTGGATCGCTCATAGAACTGGTGAGCTTGGTCATTTCCATTTTACTGATCTTCCTTAGGGCTAGCACTTCAGTGACATTGTAGAAACTAGTGATGGCATGAATCGCTTCTGGTGTGATATCATGCGTCTGCTCTAAGTACATCTTATCACTGTGTACTCTACTCAGAATAATGCAAATGTGATCATCTGAAAATTCTTCAAGAAAATAGACTGCGTTGTGAAGTTTCTTCTTTTCCAGAATGCTGAATTTTGGTATAATCTTCTTATCCTTCCTGCAAAACAAACTCAACTAGGAATGGATCATCAAAGATCCTAGGTCTTCAGTCTTGCAGTCAATGTAATCTAAAATTCCTTCTTCCACTATAACACCAACGGGTATTTGAGATAGGCTATTGTATTTTGCCTTCCGTTAAATGAAGTCTACAGAATCAACAGGTGCACTAGAGCTAACATGTGATGCAGAGCCCATGATAAACAAAGAATTTTGAAAAATACCTTCGTAAATCAAACTTTAGGGCTTCACAATTTGAACTTCGTTACACACTCCTTCAGTTGCTGAAATACCACTTTGTGTTCTACACTTCTCCAATAGATGTTTGCTTCAGATTCTTCTTCAAGATTTTGATAAATTCTTTGAATTGCAATGTAAATCGCTTTTCTTCGCTTTGCACTTGAAAACTTCTTTGCTTGAAAAATTATAAGTGAGAAATGATTTGAAAATTCCTTTTAAACAGATTCTCCACCTACCATAATAAATGCTCCACTATTAGGGCGTAAACCCTAATTTGCCTTTTACTATTTCCGGTCTTCTTCCAATCTGATAGGTATCACATACCGGTTAAGGTCTTTTACTGGTGTCAACCAGGGGTTCATGATATTTCACAGTTTGCTCCCCCTAAGCTTTTCTAGTGCTTAGTTTGCCGATTTAGCGACTTCCACACTAGGTGCAAAAACTGGTTCTACTTGAATCACTTCTTTTGGCTTCTTCTTCCAGGTTTTCTTCATATCTGCTCAAATAATTTCAACATCAATATTTCCTTTCAGAGTGACCGGTATATCATTCGATATGTTCTTTCTAGTTTTACAGAATTTTACTGAATGGCCCAGTTTGTTGCAATGATAGCAAACCATTCCATGTGCTCTCCAAGGTCCATTATTCATGTTTCCATTCTTCCTTCTGCATGTTGCAGCAGTGTGACCATGACTATGACAGATCACACAGATTTCTCTCCATCTGGTTGCTACTTGATAGCCACCACTACCTAATTGATGACTATAGGTATGAAACCAATTTGGATTCCGGTTCCCAGAGGGTTCAGGAAAAACTCCTTGACTCCTTTGAGGATACCTTCCAGTATTGTGCATTATAGACTTGCATTCAAATGCTCTATGCCCAAACTTGTTGCATGCATAACAATTACCATTGAATCTATTGGTTCTATGCTTATCATTTAGAAAATAAGGAAAATTATTGTAAGCCTTACTTCTACATACATTAGTAGTGTTTCCTTCCTTGAGACAATTAAAGAAAACAGGTTTGAACTTTTGCTTACCTTTATCCTTTGATGCTGGTTGTTTCTTTGATGCTTCACCTTTTGTTCCAGAGGTCTCACCTTACTCATAATTAGAGAAACCAAGTCCATTGGTGTTCTTTATCGGTTTATCTTATTCAAGCTTCTGCTCTAGCTTGACAGTGCTCTTATTGAATTTGGCAAGTATTTCCTTTGACTTGGTGAGTTCTTTGGAAATAGCAGCATTGGATTCCTTCAAAGTTGCATTCTTAGAAATAGCCATGTTTAGTTCACCTTGCACTTCTTCATTTTCCATTTTTCTTTCATGAAGACGAGTGGTAAGTGCACTGATCTCTTGCTTCAGCTTGGAGATCTCATGATCTTTGTCTTTTACCAGATCTTCAGTTTTCCTCTAGTTCTCAAGCTCTTGACACATTTAGATAGTCAGTCCTTCCAAATCCTTTCTCAGGTTGGAATTGGATTCATTCAGATTTTCTACTTCTTATATTAGAGCTTCCATGTCCACTTCATCAGAAGAGTTATTTTCAGTTAGCTCCATCAGTTTTTCAGCATGCTCTCTTCTTTTTGCCTCAGAGGCCTTATATTTGACCTTAAGTTCATCAAAGGCTTGCTCAGTCTGAGTGAGCTGATGAGTAAGTTCCCTCACAGTGTATTCCCCCATATCTCTTTTGAAGTGGTTAGACTTATAGAAAGGTTGCCTCTGATACCAATTGTTGAATACTAAGAGGGGGGGTGAATTAGTATACCAAAAAATACTATACTTAAACACTTTAACAGTCTAGCAATAAACCAGTAAAACAGTTTAATAAACAAACTGGTTAACACACATGCAAAACAAATGGAAAATAAGGAATTAACCCAAAAAAGAACAATCACCATAACACAAGATATTTTGACGTGGAAACCCAAATGGGAAAAACCACGGTGAGATGAAACTCACAAGTAACTATCTCTTGAATAGTAACTAGATCGATTAAGGTCATACAATGTTCTTTACCAGAATAGATCCTGTTAGGAATCTCAATCTCTGTTGGGAGATAATTCTGATTTAAGACTACCTTGTGAGAGGATTTCAGATCCACAGATGTGAACCACCTTGTTAGAGGATTTACAAAGGCTTTTATGGGTCTACCCGGTTAAGGGTTTCTAACTTGTCAAAGATGTGAGTAATCAACAAGTGAATGATCTAGCAAATGGCATAGTCTTCTTGATTAGATCCATTGTAGCTCATGGCTAATGCATTTCAGCATTACTCTCACACACTTAAAACCCTAGACGTGATGTCCTTAAAAGGAATCTGATTTCATGTTGGTCCAATAGGATTACATTGCAAGTTCCTAGGTTCATTGTATCTAGACACATTTGGTAACATGGCACAAAATCACCGTCAAAGTGTCGGTGGATGGTAACTCATCACAAAAATATACTGATTGGTAACTCATCACAGAGTATTACCAGTTTGTCCAACTTTTTGGTTATTGGTTGGTAACTTAGAGTAATACTAGTTCAATTATAAAACAAATTACCAGTTGACAAAAAAATTGAAGACTAGGAAAATGATAATTGTCGCTTCTAGCTCCTTTGCTTTGCTCCACTTGAGATCTTTAAACCACTTGATCTCCTTATGCTGCTTGGCTCTTTATACCGCTTGAGATCGGTAAACACTATCTGCATAATATTGATAGTATAAAGACTACAACATAATATCGGTTTGGAACAATAACCAGTTGAGCATAATTCATACATTCACAAAGTGATCTCATAGCAAGTGTGTGTCCATCAATGACAGTCACAACATAATCATCATAAAAATGTCAATAGAATAATGCTTGAATGTACGGCTAGGTGCACCACTCTGAAGTTCAACTAGAGCATTATGAATGTGTTCAACCACATAGCCCACATAATCGTAAACTTTATTAACATCTGGGTGTTGAATGTTCATAGCCATCATTATTAATTCATCTGACATTATTGAATCTCCATCAAAACCCAACACTTTGCATAATCCATAGATTGTATAATGCTTATAATGGTGGAAAGATGTGATGTCAAATGGTGGTTTAATACTATCTGGAATTATAACCGGTTTCCTATTCACCCTAGGCATGTATTTGGGCATTGCATGCTTCTTGATAACACCTTTGTATTTGTCATAATCCTCTGTAATCTGCTCCAAATCTATATCTGTACATGCAACACAAGTAATCTGGAAAGCTTCAACAAAGCTAGCTCTATTAATATAAACCAACTAAAGTGTGATACCAACCACATCGCATGATCACAAATTAAAATAACTTAACTGTGAACACCTTGCAACCTTGCGATAACATAAAATCACACCCAGTCGCAACCTTGCAACATAAAATGGTCAAGTGCAAAACATCTTGCAAGGTAGCAACAACTAAAATCTCCCACTACTCGCAAGCTCGCAACTTAAACTGACCTTATGATAAAGGACCTGTGAGCTAGCGATAACCATGAAATCTCAAATCTATTTATCTCTTGACCACAGTGACCCAGTGAGTACCAACAAAAATTGATGTTTTATGTTAATTACCTTCATAAACAGGTGCGAGCAGTGGCACACAGACCATTAATGACTTACTCGCTAACTCTTGCGGCTATAGTGCATGGCATCAAACCAATTCGAGACCTCGCAACCAAAGAAATTTCATTAACAATCTCCAACTCGCTAACATAAAATTCTAACACCCAAAAAACTAGAGACCTCGTGATTTAAACCCAAACCAACACTTGGTAACTCACCACTTAAATTGTTAAACATGAAATTTGTCTGCAAGTTAGTGATGAAACATTAAACATGTCTCATTGTCTGACCAACTGTTTGACCACACTTGACATTGACATGGACAAATAAAGAGAAGACAACTCATATTTTCAATGCACGACAACTTCGGTTTACTAGCCAACTAAGACAAAAAACACACACAAAACCCTAATATCCATGAACATCATGTTAAGCATTTAATGTAGAATAGTAGAAAGGTTCTAACAGTTATACAATATGAAAATTTTTATGGATCTTGTGACACAAATTGGTGCATTTCATGTTCAACATAATGTGGAATCAATTTACTAATAATTCAATTGTTTACTAATTGTATATGGTGAAAATGGATAACAATAATAACAATATTGAAAGGCTAAATGAATTCAACCACAAAACCCTAGCCTAACAATCAACAAAGATCCACCATAACATATGAAGATTACCTAAGACAATGCAAATCAAATGAAATCACAAAGATTATACCATCACATGTCCAATAGGGTTTGGATCTCCATTCTTCCTATCTCCATTGATCTTGCTTGATATATTTGCTCTCAGATTTTATATGCACAAGAGCTCAACAAAGAATGGAATGTGGTTGCAAGTAGGATCGTAGTGTAGTCAAATTGATCAAGTAGTTAGCTCATTAGGGTTTGATAATGAAGGAAGCATCTCCTTATATAGAAGACACTATATGAAATGGAGGGATAAGATTGAGAGGTGTAAAAGGAGGTCGGCTATGATTAGAGGGTAGGTAAAAGAAATAATAAAATAATGAGAGGGGTAGGTAGTGTATGAATTAAGAGATGAATGACATGTGTCATAGGTAGAAAAGGTTAATGAATTAATTAAATAAATAAAGATTTATTTAATTAATAGAAGAAGTGAGATAATTAAATAAATAAGATATTTATTTAATTTAGGAAAATGATAATTTAATTAAATAAATGTATTTATTTAAATGAGAAATAAGGCTAGAAGAGGATAAATGAATTAATTAAATAAATAAGGATTTATTTAATTAATAGAAGAATTAAGCTAAGATAATTAAATAAATAAAATATTTATTTAATTAGACTAGACAATTTTCGGTGTCTACATTTTGCCCCTCTTTGAGACAATGCGGCTTGTCGCGTTGTTTAAAAGAAGATAAGATGAACTGATACAAATTTGCCCCAAGATGGGAATGATATACCCCCTCGAGAGATTGGATGAAAATGTTTGAAAAGATTGCAGACAATCTCTCGATAAGAAAGACAGGATAGAATGGACTAGCCGGATAAAGTGACAGAGTCACGGGATAATGAAGACTGACTCAGGAAACAAGGGCTAGGGCAGTCTATAAGATAGACCACGAGGGAAATACATCCTCATTGTCATCTACACCTCCAAGAGATTAGAGTGCAGAGAGAGAAAAGAGTAGCAGCAGTCAGCAGCGATGGCATTGGTTCATAGATTCAATTGCATTCGCCAATTTCAGAGGCCAACAGAGGCAGGAGAGCCAGTGAGTACCGCAAAACCTCCTTGTACTTTGATGCATTTATTGTTGTCATTAATGCATGCTAGGTAATGTAATAAATGCACGTTTATGTCAGGAAAGCGCGTTTGTGTCCAAAAATGTGAATTTGTGTCTTCTAGGTCAAATCGGCAGTTCTGTGATGAACATACGCTGTCAATTGGATAAGCTGCTGAGAGGATACACTCAAGTAGGTCCTCTAGGAAGACTAGGATAGATCAAGGCACTTTGTGATGAACAGTGAGTACCAAGATAGAGTACTTTGTGATGAATAGGGAGTACTAAAAACATGAGCAGCACTTTGTGATGAACAGGGAGTGCAAATGTGAGCAACACTTTGTGATGAACAGTGAGTGTCACACACATAGTACTTTGTGATGAACAGGGAGTACCACTAGGATAATCAACAACACTTTGTGATGAACAGTGAGTGTCACTAGGATAGATAGCAACACTTTGTGATGAACAGTGAGTGTCACTGGGGTAGATAGGCATACGCATTCAGATAAAAAGTAGCATTTTGTGATAAACAGGGAATGCCACTATGACTGACATGATTGAGTTGTTTGACTGCAGGAGTATTTGCCGATGCTAGAGTCACGGGAGAGATTCCCGTCGACACAGAGGTTGCGACCTGAGTTGTCGTTTGAGGACAGAGCTGCCATCGAGGAGATGGGTTTGAGACATGTGTTGTATGCGCCTGAGTTTCGGGCAAACATGGGTTTGTTGACTGCGCTGGCTGAGAGATGGCACTCTGAGATGTGCACGTTTCATCTGCCGATGGGTGAGATGATAGTCACCCTGGAGGATGTATATAGGATTATGCGGATACCAATTGATGGGGAGCTAATTTCATACGATCGAGACGGAGACAGGGATGCCCTTAAACGAGTGTTCTAGGATCCAAGACTGGAGATGAGGGTGGGACACATGGCATGGGATACCATGACATGGATAGGATTAGCACTACCAATAGTGCTGGCAGGAATGATCAGTGGGTTCCTTTGTATCAGTTTTGTACCATTTTGTATGATGATGTAGACACCTGCGGGTGATTGTAGCCATATGATTTTGACATCATTGTATCATGACACTTTATATATATATATGAGATGATTCATCTTTGCGGAAGCTATATGCATGCGTACCTATGTGATGTATGTTTCTATGTGATGCTTATGATATGGATGCAAATATGTATATGATACAATGCAATATATATAATTTTTTGTTCTTTTATGTTTTATATGTTATGCCAATGCAAATGTGAATGTATGAAATGCAAATAAATATGATAATGCAAATGTAAATTGTGCTAACAGGTGTTGTATGCAAGATGTGATGCAGTTGTGATATCTATATGTATGTATTAAATGCTTATATGTGGTAATGTAGGTGTAGCTACATGAAATGCAAATGTTTTTTGGCATGTCATTATACTTAGTCATGTGATAGCAGGCTACACAGACTCAAGAAGGACTATGGAGGTCAATCAAGAAAGGGGGATGGAAGACAGAAGATATGAAAGTGAAAGAGTTTCTTGTGCGTTATCATCATTGAGCTTTATTATGGCAAAATAGGTTATGACAATCGAGGCATATGTTCGACCCAGAAAGTCATTGTACCTATTTGCATGGAGATAAGATAGTCACAAACAAGGAATGCCTCAGTTCACACTAGACTCAAAGTGTCCTCATATCCTTGGACAAGTCATAGCATTACTAAGAGACAATCCACAGACAACAAATACAAATAGGTGACGATACCCCATCCTCGCCTTTCTAGTCAAAGACATCCTGGAGATAGAATCTCTAGTCAAAGACATCCTGGAAAAGCTAAAAGACATGTCACCAGAAAGATAAAATCAAAAGAAAACCAAGACTTGACACCAACACCCACTGTAGTCCTCAAGTTTAGTGTCTCTTGTCACTTGTATAAGTCTTATTTGATTGTGGTCACAATGTTTACTTTCACAGAAAGGATAGATAGCACTGAACCATAATGTTGTCTGAGTCTGTTGAAAGATTTGATTTTGTTGAAGCCCATTGTTACTGCTATGTCTCATCCGAAACTGACTGAATCCATGAGACTGATACTTTATTGTGAAGAAGATGAAACTTTATTGCAGATCTGTGATGCAAATGTTGCTTTATTGCGGATTGTACGTGGATAGATTGAAGAAACTGGAAGAAACTGTACTCCTCAGAACATGTGATGTTCTTAGTTCCACACCCATCACTAGACACAGGATTTGCCTTAACCATAGATAGGATCTGCCTTAACCATAGATAGGATCTGATTTATTATGGATGGAAAGGGAGGTGAAAAGGAATGTTTATTATGAGTGGCAAACCAATCTTGGGTAGATCAATAACAAGCCATGATGGGAATGGGTAAGTTTATTATGAATGAATTGGTCGTGAGTGTGTGCAAAGTGAAGTGATGAAAGAGAATCCTGAAGGAGGGAGGAGCAATGTCTCTATGCATGGCGCTGGTGACCCAGTTTTCACCATGGTACTTGCCCAGGGCACCACCGAAGTGGTTTTCACCATTGGACGAAATTATTTCTCTTTACTTTTTTTGATTTTTCAATGTTTTTTTGTGTCACAAGGCGCCTGTTTGCCAGGTTTTCACCAAGTAACGATTTTTTTTGTTTTTATAATTTTTTTTGTATTTTTGAAATTTTTTGATTTTTTTGTATATTAAAATTTTTTTTTGATTTTTTTTGTATTTTTGAATTTTTTGGATATTCTGAAGAGCTATGTGTAGAACCTGCGAAGGTGCATGCAGTTGATAGGATCCTCCAAAGGTTCACCTTCTATAGTTGAGAGCTAATATGCACCAGATCCATATGCTACTGTAATAATGTAAGGACCAAGCCAGTTTGGTTCAAACTTGCCCCTTTTCTCTCTGTCTTGTTGATTTTTAGGATTTTCTTTGAGAACCAAGTCACCTACCTCAAATGTGCGAGGCTTCACCTTATGATTGTAACTGCATTGTTCCTTGACTGAATGATGTGTAGCTTGAGTGACTGTCTTCCTTGATAAAGGAACTGAGATAGAATTACTGGTGTGTGGAATACATAGGCCCGTATGCTTGTCACCTAAAGAAGTTTGGGCATCCCTGATAACAAAGTCCTTCAAGGAAGCTCCATTAAAGGTCCATGATGTATCACCAGAAGGGAAAGGATGTGTGGAACAAGTAGATGAGTTATGAAGGCTTATGATTGTGAAAAGAAGTGAAAGTAGGATAGCATGATGGAGACTTAGGATCAACAAGTATTCTTTTTGACTTGCAATTGTAGAAATTTTGCCCCCAGTTATTTTGATATTAAGGGAGATCAACTCTTGTTCTTTTTGCTTCATAGGAGTTTTATCCTTGACTTTGATTTTTGCAGAGTCCAGTAGCTTTTGATTTTGATTTGGACTAAAGGACTTTTCTTTATTATTGACTTTTAGATTTTTCTTTTCAAAGCTTGATTTTTGATCCCCAATGACTAAGGGCTTTTGTGATTCTTGTTGATCCAAGTTTGGGAGAGGAGTGGAGATGGAATGAGTGGATGAAATGGTAAGGCTATGTGAGTTCTCAAGAGGGCTGGCAATACGCTCAATAGATTCTTCTCTGGAACCACTCTTAGGACTATTGATATCAAGAGATGCTTGCACCACTAGAGAAGATTTGCATTTAGACTTAGTAGCCACAACACTAGGTGGTTCATACCCAATTCCTTGGCACTGCAACTTGTTTGTAGATTGTTCCTGTTGATTGAATACCTTAGGAGATAATGGGAGTTGGTCAACATGAAATATATACTCACCACATCCCAGGTCTTTAATCTTTAACTTTTCTTTTAGCTCTGCTTGCTTGGATGTAGAAGCTTTTAAGGATTCTAGATCCACATATGCTGAAGATGGAATAGCTTCTCGATTAGCTGGAATTGTTATTTCTGATCTAGGTCACGGATTGTTGCAATATATGAATGGATTTGGATCCGCTTTGATGGTCACTTCAACTCCATTGTGTGGAAACTTGATACATCGATGATATGTAGAAGGGACTGCGCTCATCTCATGAATCCATGGACATCCCAAGAGTATGTTGTATGTGAGATCTAGATCTAGGACTTGACAAACCACTTCCTTTGTAACTGGCCCAACTCTGAGAGGTAAGGTGACTATGCCTTTGGATGAATGTTCTTCATCATCATATGCCTTGATGGTGATTTGATTTGTAGAATTCACAACTTTGTCGGAATATCCCAATTGTTTAATAGTGCTCAATGTACAAATGTTTAGACCTACTCCTCCATCTATCAGGACTCGTTTGATTCTATGTTTGTGTATGAAGGCTTCAATGTGTAATGGTGCATTGTGTGGCTGACTTACGGAGGTGTCATCAGCTTCTGTGAATGTAAGGGAGTGTGGAATGGAAAGGTATCCCACCATGGCTTGAAACTGATCCACGTTCAGATCAGTAGGAACGACAGTTTCTCTCAAGATTTTGTCAAGAATAGCTTTATGTGCGGGAGATATGTGTAATAACTCAAGGATTGAAATGAGCGCAGGTGTCTTCCCTAGTTGTTCTACAAGGTCATACTCAGGCTTAGTTGATGAAGAAGTGGTGTTCTTGGATGGAGCACCTTGCAAAGTGATTTTACCTCGGTGGGTTGTAACATGACATTCAGAGGTAGGTTTAGAAGAAGATCCAACACCTTTTAGGACAATCTTGGGTCTCTGGGTAGAATTCTCAGACGCTTTGTCCTTGATGATAATAGTAGAGACGTAATTGTCCATCGAGATGTGATTGATAGTTGAATCATAGTTATAGGATGCTTTGGTATAGTTGGTTTGATCATCTGTGGCTTTAGCTTTTCCCTTGTCATGTTTTGGGAATAGTTCCTTAAACATCTCATGTTCTTGATTGGATGAATGTCCCTCAATCTCAATGTCACCTCTATCAATGAGATCTTGTATGATGTTCTTCAGTCGATGACAATTTCCTATCTTATGACCCTTGCTCTTATGAAATTCACAATATTCATCATCATTCCACCAATTTGGTTTAACCTTTGGCTCATATGGAGGAAAATCTGGAACTGTAATTACTTTGTTTGCCACTAGCTTCTTGAAGACTGACTCAAGTGGTTCTCCCAATGGAGTATACTTCCTTCGTGATCTAGAAGTTGTTTGAGTATTCACTTGATTGTTTGTATAACTTGATCCCGAAAAGATGAATTTGGGTCACACTGTGTTGGCATCAACAACACCATCATTGATTGTGTTTTTGTTTTTATTCCAAAATCTTGGCTTGTCTTTTCCTTTAAAGTCATCTTTGTTTTCCTTGAATATCTTAATAATTCCTTGTTCAATTAGGACCTTCTCTGTTGCTAAGCCTTTTTCAATGACGTCCTTGAAGGTAGACAAACAAGCTTTCCTTAAGTCATAGCCAATGTCTTTGTTAACATTTTGTGTGAACATCTCTACCATTTGTTTTTGTGGAATTTCACAAGAGCATCTGCTGGCTAGATTTCTCCATCTTTGTAAGAATGATGCAAAAGATTCTCCCTCTTTTTGCTTGGTGTTGCACAAAGTAGTGACTAATATGTCTATCTCTATGTTGTAGGAGAAATGTTGGATAAATGCCTCTGCTAAGTCACCTCATGACTTAATACCAGGTGGGAGTTGGGAGAACCATTCCATAGCTTGATCACCTAGGCTTTGTGGTAATCATCTCATCAAATATGTCTCTTCTGCTGCTACCTCAATTCAATCTGTGAAAAATTGTCTTATGTGTGCCTTAGGATCCCCTTTTCCTCTATACTTATCAAATTTAGGTGTCACAAAGTGTGTAGGAAAAGGAGGCATTGGAATGCTCTTGTCAAATGGATAAGGACATATGTCTCTCATTGTGTATGTTGGCTTCGGTGTATTTATGTCCTCCATTTTCTTTTGTCAGTCCCTGATTTGTTGCTCCAAATTGCTCTTAGGTGGAGATCGACTTCTTGGACCATACCCCATGCTTGAGGCACCAATTGGAGGAGGAGCATGTTGCATATATGGATGATATTGATCATACACATGTTCATATGGAGGAGGCCTGTAATGACACTGTGTATATGGACCACTTGGTATAGATTCATGTTGAGGAACACCATATCTATTTTGTCCATGTATACCATACTCTACAGGCATGTCATGTTCTAATGTGTTGCCCCCAAATTTGACACGGGGTTTCCTTGTGTCCAAATTTTGAGCATGCCTTTGAATATCCAATTGTTGTGGTGGTTGATCCTTAGCATTAGTATGTGACTGAGCATATTTGTCTGCATAAGACTTCCATAATGGTCTACGAAGGTGAGTATCATATGTTTGACCATGTGTATGTGGGACCTCTGGTTTTTGAAGCAAAGCTGATGGTGATTCAGGTACCATATGTGGTCCTCTATTTCCTCCACTATTAGGTCTCCTTTGATCCATGTTGGAGTGAGGTTGTTGCAAAGGTCGATTTTCCATTATTTGAGACATGTCAAAATCATGAGGTATCTTGGCTCCACTTTGTGCCATCATTTGTAAAAAGTATTGTCTATCGCTCCTCATTATTTCCTCAACCAATCGATTGAAATGGGGATTCATAATGGATTCTTCCACATCTGCTGAATGTACTAAAAAGTTGTCCACATTGTCATTGTGTGTAGCATTGTTGTTTATAGTGTCCATGTTCTCAACATTTGGAATGTTTCTATAGACATCCATGTCAGGTAATGTAGTATGATTAGAATTGAAAAAGATATCATTGTCATACTCATAAGAACTCATGTTTGCGGACTCTTGAGCCTCTTTAGTTTCTCTCCTAGATTTTTGAAGACGGGTTTCAACCATGAACTAGGTATTGACCAAGATGTGTGAGACTAGATGAAAAATGGAAAGAGTATGGAAGACCAAGAGTTGAATGGAATGTAAATGAATCTGAAGTGTACTTGCAATGTCCAAAGCGTAAGACCAAGTATGTATGTAGTAGAGTAGGTGTGACTTCCAAAGAGAGGATAGTTTCTCTTGATGAGGTAAGTTGACCTTGACTCTAAGTAAGACCAAATGAGACCCAAAGGTAAGAAACCTTGATGAGGGACCACTTAGCAAAGTGTTGTTGTATGTAGTGTGTTGGCAAAGTATAGTGAGGACAAGCAAGTGACCTTTTGACTCAAGTTTAGACAATTGAGAATGTAATGTGAGATGTAAAGCAATGATGGACTTTGTGAGACCCAAGGACAGGTTGAATGTTAAATGAAACCCTAGAGAGATGACCTAAGAAGCTCAAGAATTCTGAAACTGATTGTGTTTGTTTGCTGGACTGTAATAGTTTTTCAATTTTGGACACAGACGCGCCTGTATACTTCACAGACGCTGCTTCCCGACACAGACGCTACTATGTTTAACACAGACGCACCTCTGCAATTTTCTATCAAATGTAATGTTTGCTGTTGGAGCGCAGACGCGATTCTGCCCTACACAGACGCGGCTATACAACACAGACGCTATTATGCCCGACACAGACGCATTTCTGCAAATTTTGTGCAATTTTTCCAATCTATGAAGTTGTTTTGTTGTGACCAAATCTGACTGTTTGACTATTTTTCGTGACAAGAGGACACAGTGTTGATGAGGACTCAATGTTTGCAAGTGTCTAGACTCCAACATGACTCCAAGAAAGTGTGTTGTTTGATGTAAAAATGTTTTGCATACACTTGAAGACACAAAAGACACAATGTTTTTGTTGTTTGGTTTTGAATGTTTTGAATGTTTAACATAAGTCAAGCACAATTCTTATGGCTGGCCAAGACAATAGTTGTTGATCCCACATGGGGTTTTACCCCCAAGGCTACGCTATTCAGAGTGGATACTTAGATGCTTGACCTCACTGGCTCCACCTTTGGCACTCACTTCTCGGGTCAGCCAAGCATCAGTCCCCATGAAAACTCCCCGTGGTGAACTTTGTATCTCTACTAAGAACTGTATGTGTGTGGGCCGCTACCAGAGGTCCGACCTCCTGCCCCAACAACTAGAAGGATTTGGGCTTCTAAAACAAAATGGTGCTAGTAAGGGCATCCGCTCATGTGGCCATACATGCGGCACTTTCAGCTCTGTAAATACAGAAGGCTCACAGCCGGTAGGGGTTACGCCCTACAACTGATCAAATAAATTTGATCAAACGGGTTTATGGGGAGACATAGTGTCGGTATGAACTAATCAGCACACGTTATTCATAGTTTTCACCATGAATACATTTATTTATAGTGGTTTGGAAGAAGATGGCTTTTCTTTTGCTACCACTTGGGTCGTTCTCTTCTCACTAGTAGTCCTAATGACCACACAGGAAGACAGGCCCTCTAAAGATTAAACAAAAAGAGCCTATTGCTCAAGACACAAAAGACAATGATTCAATTTTAGTGCACCAATTGAAGTGTTTTCTAGTCTATGAAAACAAGGCACACAATAAAAATCCAAAAACCCTTGCCAAGGACCTGCAACAAAGATTTATTAGTAGTTTGGATTGTTTCAAATAATCACCCCTTCCTGCAAGCACACAAGTTAGGTAAATTTTAAACCCAAAAGACTTTGTGAAAATAGGGGCCTTCAACCAAACGATTTAGCCTTCAAGACAAGCTGCACCAATTTTGTTAGCTAGATCTGAAAATGTTAGCTCAAAATAAACCAGATCTGAAACCCTAAATGCAAAATCCGAAAAACTAAATCAATGAAAAAATGCGAAATTCAAAACTGGTGAACACAGACGCGGTTACCCTATACACAGATGCGCCTCTGTGACACAGCGTGGTTCTGTGAAGCACAGATGTGCCCAAATAACACAGACGTTCTTCCAGGACATAGACGCGTCTAAAAACAACTTAGACGTAACTTTAAAACCCAGACGCGCTTTCCTGGAACCTGCCAAAATAAAAAGATGCCAATAACACAGACGCGATCCAAGATGTCGCAGACGCGCCAAAAAATCAAAAACGCCATCCGAAAGTGCGCAGATGCGGAAATGTTGAAAATATTATCGAAAACATCAAATCTGCAACTTCAAAATACAAAATTTGCAACAAGATGTTAAATGCAAAAAGGGACAAGAGTCCCACCGGGCGTGCCAAAATGTATATGGTGAAAATGGATAACAATAATAACAATATTGAAAGGCTAAATGAATTCAACCACAAAACCCTAGCCTAACAATCAACAAAGATCCACCATAACATATGAAGATTACCTAAGACAATGCAAATCAAATGAAATCACAAAGATTATACCATCACATGTCCAATAGGGTTTGGATCTCCATTCTTCCTATCTCCATTGATCTTGCTTGATATATTTGCTCTCAGATTTTATATGCACAAGAGCTCAACAAAGAATGGAATGTGGTTGCAAGTAGGATCGTAGTGTAGTCAAATTGATCAAGTAGTTAGCTCATTAGGGCTTGATAATGAAGGAAGCATCTCCTTATATAGAAGACACTATATGAAATGGAGGGATAAGATTGAGAGGTGTAAAAGGAGGTCGGCTATGATTAGAGGGTAGGTAAAAGAAATAATAAAATAATGAGAGGGGTAGGTAGTGTATGAATTAAGAGATGAATGACATGTGTCATAGGTAGAAAAGGTTAATGAATTAATTAAATAAATAAAGATTTATTTAATTAATAGAAGAAGTGAGATAATTAAATAAATAAGATATTTATTTAATTTAGGAAAATGATAATTTAAATAAAAATATATATTTATTTAAATGAGAAATAAGGCTAGAAGAGGATAAATGAATTAATTAAATAAATAAGGATTTATTTAATTAATAGAAGAATTAAGCTAAGATAATTAAATAAATAAAATATTTATTTAATTAGACTGGACAATTTTGGGTGTCTACACTAATAATTCATAAAATAAATTCTAATTGTTTACTAATAGTTCAAATTCACAATTAAAAATATGAAATAAGTATCCGTTCTGATTGACAAATTCAAGGAATACAATATTAAAAATCATCAATGACAACTATAGTATAGCAAATTGAAATTATAATATGACTCAAGAACTATAGTATAATTATAAATACCTATAAGCAAACTGCTAATTCACTTCAGTGACTCAGTCCGAGTATTCTATATCCCAAATGGACTCAAGATTTGGAAACTGACTAGTACTAACAGGTTCATCTTCATTCTGAGTTGGGTATTCAAAATTTTTTTTGTCTTCATGCTGACTCTAAGTCTACGATCCATCATTTGTCTCAGTACTAGCACTAGCATCACTAGCTTTTAAATTGTTGCACAACCCTCATCTTTCATGCATGGAATTCTAGATTGCCAGTGCCCTATCATATGAAAAATCTCTAACATTATATTGAGTTACAAACAGCCTCAAGCAAGTTTCCCAATTTTTGTCTAATTTGTTTATGATCTTTGATTTCAAAAGCCCTAATGCACTAAAAACTCTTTCATCTTCCACCAACCCCAATATCATTGTTAGACATAAATCAACAAGTTTCAAATATTCTGGTATTGCAATACACAATACTTCACTTTGATCTATCCTTTTCCAAAGCCTTGTGATTGATCCAAGTTCAAATGGATTCTCCAAGTCAACCAACTGTTGTTTCATAGTCAATGCAAAGCGTTTACATTATTTTTAAGATGACCTGAATTTAAAATTCCTTCTATTGGCTATCCATTGCAATATGCATCTTTTGAAAATGTCAATATAAATTCCTCTAGTTTTTTTATGAAACACCTTTGCATCATTTGGATTATCTCCAATTGAATGCAAAAATTGAGGATACACACAACCCAGGACTTCAATTATTTCTTCTCAAGGGAATCTTTCACGAATCTCAGTTGAAAGTTCATATGCAATAGACTTCAAATTATCATTAACAAATTTAACAATCATGTCAAAATATTCATTTTTAATTGGTAGTGCTTTGCCTCGCTTTCCCATTTTAGATTGGTGCATTGGTGTCTGAAATCCTTTTACAAAGACACATAACTCATTTTTTGTATTGAAATGTAAAAAAATTTCAGCATGATTCAAATCTGTAATTATCTACCACCTAAAAAAATTGGGCTTCACCCTGTTAGATTTGAATATAGACCATCCAAGCCCAAAGCTTGTCATTTTATGTAGAGTACTATACTCATTGATATACATAGTTTTGTCTTGGGCTTTCTTAACAAGTTTTTTTATTGAATCCAGCATGGGGAGAAGACTAGCTAAAGTTAACAGAGTCTCTATATCACTTAACTTATGTAAGAGATCAGGAGCTTTTTCTACTGTGAGGCATTGCTCATACATTAGTCCACTCAAGGATTGATATTCTATTAGAACTCATTCTGTTGGTCCATGCAAGGAGATCCATCTAGTCTCAACATCCCTGAGAAGCGTATTTCCTGTTATTACTCCCTCAGCAAAAATCTGAAATTCTGCAAAATGTTTAGGACTTTGATAGAAGTATAAGTGGATCTTGTGGACCAGATCTTCAAATTTTGACACTGTAGGGAAATTGCTTACAATTCTATATGCTAAATTCATTCGATGGGCCATGCAGTGAATGCCAACCATGTATGGTGCAATACTAGTTTGTAATCTTGCATAGAGACTGGTCCTTTGACATTAATGCATTACTATAGCTCCAACACACACCAACTTCTTGGCAATTGTCAAGTCATCCATACCAGCAATTTCATTCAAATCTTTCTTAACTTCCAAATATAATTCTTTTTTTTGTTGAATTGCCCCTCATTTTATGAACACAGAGTAGATGAGCTCGATGAATGTGTTATCTACCGCAGTGACGTCATCTATGGATAATGAAATGAAATTTGGCTCTTTTACACTCTCTTGCAAATTTTTCTTTTCCACCTCAACGAGACAGTTTGCCATTTCCCATCTAGAGTTTATTGACCAATGTGACATAAGATAGTGAGGAACATTCAAAAAGGATAATAAATTACTATATTCTAGGAAATCTTTCATAGGACACCCTCTCGATAGAATATGAAAAATAACACTCATCTGAATAGTCTTTGCTAGGTTTGCATCTTTCAGTGCATGTTCAAGCCCAGCCTTGATTGTATTTCTAAATCCAATATTACCAATCAATGTCATTTTGTGGTTATGCTCTTCATATTCTGTGACATAGTTAACATGAAGAAATTCTTTCTTTGATTTCCATCTTACTACTGGTGTTTCCTTTTCATCTATGATCTATTTTTCATATACCTTACCAATATGTTTTTCTATAGTGTCAAGCTTTAGCTGCATCTTCTTCTCTCTTTTAGTTTTCTAGCTACAAATCTTACACCTGCATTCTATTAGTTGTTCATCATTGTTTGGGACTAGTTCAATAAAGGGGTATTTTGCTACCCAGTCAATCTTAAAACTCCTTGTCATCTCCCACTCTCGCCCCAGTTTTACTTTCCTTTTTCTTTTCTTCCTACCAACATCATCTTCAGTACTTGCATTTGCATCTGAGTGAATTATCTCATTGTGTGTATCCCTTAGAACATCTTCTGCCATGTTGGTATTATAGTCCTCATTTGATACATTTAACTCAATGACAATCCCACCTTGTGGTGGTGGTGAGCTACTGTGAATGGCTTCTACAACTACATAAGTTGATGGACTAGAAACTTTGCCAATTCCAAAGAAAGACTATGGTAGTATCTTTAAGTTTAAGGTTTGGGCATTTTGATGGCCTCCCAATCACTTTAGTTTCACCGTCCTGAGGAGTCTTACTCTTGTCTGACATCCCAATCCCTTCAACACCCTGAGGAGTCTCAGTCTCACCCTTGTCTAACATCTCAATCCATTCACCACCCTGACGAGTTTCACCCATGTCTGACTGTGATATCTTGAGTCTTGACCTCTCAATATGAATTAAAAGTTGAAACTAATACTATCAAGTATGAAGAAATGATTAATCACATTTATGCCTTCTTAATTCTTTGAATCAGGGATGCCTAGGCCTGTGTTGTAGGATTGTAACTTTGGCCCTCCACCCTACAATAAACTTTGACATTCCAACTCAAATTGTGGAATGTGAATTGAGAGCTCCCAAATTTACTAATTAGACACAAACAAATTGTAAGAAAGAGTGTATTTATATCAATCCATGATTACATTTTTGGCGAATTGCATGAGCATTTCAAAATGCATCTTGATTTAAGTGGGGCGAAATGGGTCTTCAAATGATTATAATGTTTAATTAATATTGGCGAATTCGGCGGATGCGTGCAATGAACATTAATTTACCATTGGCGAATTAGGTCCTTGGTACATGGTCATTTTACTATTTCTCGTGAATAACAGAGGTGATCTAATACCCAAGTTTGAGTGATTCTAGGTGAATATTATGGGCACATCAAACGGTGTGTGGTCAAAGGCGAAGCTAGAATACAGTGTATCATTAACCCCAAAATTTTGGGCAATTTGACCACTATGTTGCCCTAGACTATTCGCCATTTCCTCAAGAAAAAACACAAAATTCGCCAATTGGTGAAGATTCCCCACTAAAAAACTCTCTGACCATATAGTGCCTTGTGCATTTTTCACACCATATCCTTTGCTTTAGTCAAATCATAACCATCTGGCTATTTAATGTAGACTTCCTCTTCCAATATTCCATTTAGAAATGTTGACTTTCCATCCATTTGATATACTTTGAATCCTCTATATGCTGCAAATGAAAGTAGAGTTCTGACACCTTCCAATCTTGCAACTGGTGCAAATGTCTCACCATAGTCTTCACCTTATTCTTGTGGATAACCCTTGTATACCAATCTGGCCTTATTTCTGACTACTACTCCATCTTCATTTAGTTTATTTCTAAATACCCATTTAGTATCTATTACATTTTTGTTCACTGGTCTGGGTACTAGGGTCCAAGTATTGTTCTTCTCTATCTATTTGAGCTCTTCTACCATAGCCTTGATCCAATGATCATCTCCAAAATCATCCTTTTCCATTCTCAACTCAGCAGTGGATATCATACAAGAATTATCTCTTATTCTTCTTTTGGTTAACTCACTAACATCTTTATCTCCAATAATCTGATCAGGATTATGATTGAGTCTAACATATCTTGGAATAACATGATCATGGTCTTTAGGTTCTTCTTCCTCACTATCTTCATCTTCTGTAGAATCTACCTATTGCAGTTGAACTGGTGCTGCAGTATCAACTTCTAGCTTCACTGGTTCTGGTTCCAATATTAGAATGTAGGGTTCATCTTCCTCCTTCTCCTTACTGTTTTCACCTGAGTCTTCAGGAAACTCATCTACTCAGGCATTAGCACTTTCAATGATCTTCTTTGTCTGGTTGTTGTAGCATTTGTATGCTTTTATCTTGGTGGAGTAACCAAGAAATATGCCTTCATCACTCTTAGCATCAAACTTACCAACATAGTCACCTCTCTTGATAAAACATATGCTACCAAAAATCTTAAACTAACTACCATAACTATATTCATAAGGAGTTTTATCCTTACCGCTTTTAACCAATACCCAGTTTATTACGTAGAGAGTTATGCTGATAGCTTCTCACCAAAAAGTCTTAGCTACACCACCTTCAAATAGCATAGTCCTTGCAGCTTCAACAACTGACCGGTTGTTCCTCTCTACAATACCATTCTTCTGTGGTGTCCTAGGTGCAAAAGTTGCCTCTCAATTCCATTATCTTCACAATATTTAGTGAATTCCTCAGAAGTAAATTCACCACCTTGATCTATTCTTAGGGACTTTATCTTCTTTCCACTTTCCTTTTCAACTAAGGCTCTGAATTCCTTCAACTTGCTAAAGGCTTCTATTTTATCATTCAAGAATGTAACCAACATCCTTCTTGAGCAATCATCAATAAAAATCATAAAATACAGATCACCTTGAATGCTTCTAGTCCTTATTGGTCCACAAATATCGGTATAAACCAAATCTAGCAAATGTTCTACTGAGAAATATTTTCTCTTAAAAATTGAGGATGTCATCTTCCCTAACTGACATTCCTTACACAGAGTATTAACCGGTTTGTCCAACTAAGGCAAACCTCTTACCGATTTGGAATTATTGACTTTCACAATGTTATCAAAGTTTACATGGCAAAATCTCCAATGCCAAAGCCAACTATCTTCTACCTTTTCTATTAAATAATTGTTGACTTTAGAACTTAGGTGAAACAAGTTACCTTTTGCCTACTTGTCAGTTGCAATTAGTTCACCTTTTCTTCCATAGATTTTGTACATCCCATTCTTGAATTCGAGTGGATAAGCCTTGTCATTGAGTTGAGCAACACTCAAAAGACTATGTTTCAATCATTCAACCTAGTAGACATCATCTATACTACTCTTTCCATTCGAAGAGATGGTTCCTTTTCCTTTTACTATGCAGGGTGGGTCATTTGCAAATCTCAAAACACCTCCATCAAATTTCTTCAAAGTAAGAAATTTACTCCTATCACCAGTCATGTGGTGTGAACAACCACTATCTATAATATATTCATCATAACTATCCACGTGAGAGACTAAAGCCTTCTGATATGATGTCTCTTCTTTAATGGCAACAAAGATAATGTCCTCATTTGCATCATCTTTAGATTCCTCATCTGTAATTCCTCCAACCACAACAATGAGACAATCTCTTTTGCCTTTGCCTTTGTACTTCTTAAACTTCTCACGTTTCTTCTCATTATCTCCATTTGGAGAGCTACCAGTAATGTGTCCAATCTGGTTACATGTAAAACACTTCAATGGTAGTTTACCTCTATACTTACCAGTACCTCTGGGTAACCGCTTGGCCACCAATGCTTCAAGCTCAAGCAAACTGTCTTCATCATCAACTTCTCTACTAGATCTAGACTCATGACTATAACTAGCTTCTCTTCTTTTCCTTATCAGTGGGTTAGAAACTGAAGCTCTAAATGCAAACTCTGATTTCTGAATACTTCCATCATACCCATTTAATTCAAGAGAAGTCAGTTTACCAATGATGGAGTCAAGAGTTACCTTTTATTTATCAATAGACTTGAGTTCTTAAATGGCTGCAACTTGGATAGCGTAGACTGATAGAAGGGTTATCAATGCCTTTCTAACCATTGTGGTATCCTCCACTGTACCACCAACACATGATCTCACTGACTATCTCCTTGATCCTCTGACCATATTGTTGAATGTTGTCACCTTCATCCATCCACATATCATTAAATTTACCTCTCAGACTCTCATCTTTGGCAATCTTCACATGCTCATCACCGCTATAGATATCTTCAAGTTTATTCAACACTTGAAAAGAAGTTTCCAATCCATGCCCATCAACATAATCTGAATCAGACAAGGACAAGATAATGGCCTTCAATGCTTGATTATTCTCTTGTTGCTCTTTTTTTTTATCATCTCACAAAATCCCACTAGGCAAGTTATATTTAGTAACCACATGTTCCCAGTATTGGCTTCCTAGACTCTTGATATTGATATTCATCCTATCACTCCAGATTTTGTAGTTTTCCCTATTGAATTTTGAACCTTCTTTCTTCATTGTGTTCTCCTAGATCTTTACCTCAAGCTATTAGGCTTAAACACAAGAGGACCAGGAAAGCTCTGATACCAATTGATGATATGATGAATCAATAATGATCTGGTCAACTACTGAGAGGGGGGTATAAATCAGTAGATAGAAAACAAACTAAAATTTCACCAAACTTAATCACAACTCATAAACAAATTGCAAAACTAACTGGTTTGGATATTGTACCAAAACTGATACTGCACTAACAAGTTTATCGGTTGACTATAATACCAATACAATAGTGTAACAGATCTGAAACTCATATACGATTTATCCAAAACATCAAACCACTTTACTTAACATAAGTAATAGCTAATTTTAGATCTCTTTTGGTCATCTAATCATATGTAAGTGGCTTTACCAGTTAAACATGTTAACTATATCAAAACATAGACAAAATCATTCACCACTTGACACTATGATTTTTAACGTGGAAACCCAAATGAGAAAAACCACGGTGGAGATGAATACCCACAAGTAGTATGAACTCTTCTAAATTATGCCCTGTTAGAAGCCAAGCCTTGTTAGAAGCTTTACAAACATGTCCTGATAGGAACAAATCCGGTTAAGGATCACCTAGTTAAGGGATTGACTACAATACCCTGTTAAAGGCAATAACCTATTAGAGGTAACCTTGATAGAGGATTTCAAATCCAAACTAATGGATCACTTGGTTACAAGATTTAGAAAGCACTAAGCATGTTAAATATTACCCAGTTAAGGGATTTAACTGTTGTAATTGTTAGAGAACAACAGGGTTTTTTCTGATATGGTAATAGAACTATCTATTGGCCATTTGGTAGAATTGATTATGTGTTCCATTGATGTTTTTTCATTTATGCCAACACTATCTATTTGGATGCTTTGCTGACACCCTTCTAGTCCCAGTAGGTTGAGTAGATTCTGGTTGTTTTGGATTCAACATGATCCGGTAGGCTTCTGTATAGTTTAGTGATGGAATCAGCTTGTTCATGATACTCATGCTCATATTCGGTCAGTTGGTTTTGGTTTGGTGATCAGATGCTATCCTACTTTCTTAGAAGCTTAGTTTTTGGTTCCAACGAGGCTTTCCCTAACAGAGATTTTGATGAAGATTTTTGATGAATTGCATAAGTGGTCTTGGTGTAGCTTCTAGTGGAGTTTCAAGATGTTTTTGTTGATCATGTTTGAGACTTGGTGGATGGAGATAATTTCTGTAGCATGTGGACCTATAGTAGGCCCCAGTTGATCTTGGTTATGGACCAACTTTAATGTAACATGTGGATTGGAACTCTTGATGTGTTTCCAAGACGTCTTATGTGTTGGTTATTATTTGTTTGGTCTAAGACCGACATGGTTTGTAATTAAGTAATTGGTTTATTATCTGGTGGCCGACCTAATTGTTTATGGTCGAGGGTTTGTATATATAGATGTAAGATCTCATTGTAGATCATCATGGTTATGGTAGAGGTCATGGTAAAGGAATGTAATGTGAGAATAATGTAATATCATTTAGGCAGAGGATTTGGTCGATCATTGGAGATATAATTAGGCTTCTGTAAGAGGATTCAGTCATCTGGTATTGAGCTCAACTAAAATTGTACTCAGGCATAGGAGATACTATCTTTTGCAGTTCAACACTTCTTTGGATTGTAGTCTGGAATTATATATAGTCAGTGAGGCTTCTTTTGTGATGAGCACTACAATCTAGGATATTGGTCTTCCTGGAAGTGCACGCCCCTCAATTGTAATTCACATACTTACTGTAGAAGTATAATCTAACTATGGGTAGGCTTCCCACCATAGCTTTTCCCTTTACCAGGTTTTCTATGTATAAATATTGGTGTCATGTGGATGGTTTTAATTCTGTGATTATTGTTTATGCTTAATTGGTTTAATTTCTATTCTGGTATTAATGTTTTGGGTTCCAGTATTAACGTTTTAAATTGCTAATAGTTCCAGTAATCTATGACAACTAATTCACCCCCAACTCTCAGTTGTCTTCTAGTTATTTGAATTATCTAACAATTTGTATCAGAGCTTGGGTCCTCTTTGTAGAAATTTGAACTACTTGAGGAAGATCCTAAGGTGACTAATAGTTCAAGTTTGTCGAGTTCTTCTAGAGCTATCTTTTGGAGGGATATGCTAAGGCTTGATGGAACAAATTACACAGTATGGAAAGTTCAGATGGAGAATCATCTGAGATGTCTTGGCAAGGAGAGTTGGGAGATCACACAGAATGGTGTCACACCTTATAATTTGGAATTTGGCAATCCTCCTCTGGCAAACCTGGACAAGGAGCTTGAGAATGATTGTAGAGAAAGAGAAGCCCTCTTGTGTGCACTTTTTGATCATCAAATTATGGGATTAACCAACAAATCATCTGGAAAGGCTATATGGGATAAGTTGGAGACTCTTAATGAAGGTGACCCTATAGTGAAGATTTCTAAACTTGATGGTTATAGGGTGAGATATGAAAACCTGAAGATGGAAGAAGATGAAAGGATTACTGCATTCATGGAAAGGGTAAATGAGATTGTTATGGGAATTCAATGTTGTGGTGGAACTCTGAGAAAAGATGAAATTGTTTCTAAAGTCCTGAGAGCCCTACCACCGGCTTACAAAATGAAGGCTACTGCTATTAATGAGTTAAGAAAAATGGCTAATACATCTATCAATATAGATATTTTGGCTAGGAAACTATCTACTTTTGAGGTTGAAGAATTTGGACCTTTTGGAGCTGTGAAGTCTAAACCTACTTTTCATGCATCTACATCTACAACCGGTAAGTAAGACTAGAAATATTTGTATGCAAAGGAATTAGAAGATATGAAGATAGAAGATGATGAGTTTGAGAAATTTGAAGTGTTGTTTGCTAGAAGAGTACCTAAAGGACCGATAGGAAGTAAGTATGAAGGAAAAAAACCTTTTAAATTTTTTGCATGTAATAAGATTGGTCATTTTGCATCTAGATGTCCTAAAAAGAATTCAAGATTTGAATAAAGAGCTAGAAGATCATTTAAGCCTAAGAATAAATATTAGAAAAAGTACAAGTACAAGAAAAATAGAGACAAGTCATGCTACATAGCGGATGAGGAAGGCATTACTAATTCTGATGATGAACCGATAAAAGACTCTGCTAGTGGTTCTGGCAATGGGAAGGAATGTGTGTTCTTGGCTATGAAGGAAAATGATTTGACACTGGAAGGGAATGTACATGAAGAGATGACACTTGCTGCTAAAATTGAAGACAAGGGTGAATGGGTAATTGATAGCGGTTGTTCACATCATATGACTGGAGATAAAGGGAAGTTTCTATCTTTGCAAGAATTTAATGACGGTCTAGTTAGATTTGGACATGACAAAGCATGTATGATCAAAGGAAAAGGAACTATATCATTGGATGGTAAGAACAATATTGATAATGTTTATTATGTTGAAGGTTTAAGGCATAATCTTTTGAGTGTAGGACTATTGGCATATGTGTAGAGTTTGATGACATGATGGGATTGTATGTTGTCATTGATGTCAATATGCTGAAGTATGAACTGGTATATTGAAGTAAGCAAACTGGCAAGTGAATTGGTATGACGGTATGAACCGGTATATGCAACAAGTGAACTAGTATGTTGGAGTGTGAACTGGTATATGAAAAGTTTGTATCAGGGTTTCATTTGATATGACTACCGGTTGGTAGTCTTAGCTTCAGGGTTTTCGATTGATGCATTCCAAGTCTGTGTGATTCGACTGATGACATCCTGTGATGAGATAACATTGAAATGAAGATTAGATCATGTTACCATGTCAGCCTTGTGCATGTGAAGGATATCCTTGAGGATCTTGCATAAAGAAGATTGATTCTATCTACCTCAGGAATGTGTAAAATCTAAGTAAACGATGGAGAGTGCATGATAGGTTATCACCTTCTAGAAGTAGTGAAGAATAGGCAATGGGGAACGTCTTGAGATTTGTTCAAGATTGTTTTACCCTATATAATGTGTTTAAATAGCCAAGATTGGACTGATTGTATTGTTAACCTAGATGCTTAGGGTTTTAGGTTTTGGCCACCAACCTAATTGTTGTCTATAAGGTCGATGATGATTTTCATTTGAGGTTGTTGGCAAATGAATGTATGTGAGGTGATTCTTGCCAAACCAAAGGAGTAAGTAGAGATTTGCAGAGTGTGATTGCAGATGTAAAGAAACTAAAGCGAATCTTCCTTGGCATTAAGTGTTGTTATCATATCAGTGTATTACCTATTGATTTCTAACCTTTTCAGCAGATGTAAAATCCCTTTACCAGGTAGCTTTAATAGGATTTTTGTAAATCCTTTAACAGGGTGACTCAAAATCACTGAGTTCTTCAAATCCTCTTACAAGGTAACCTTTGATAGGGTTTTAACCTCTAACCGGGTATTTATCCATCCCTTAATCGAGTGATCCCTAGCAAGATCAATTTCTAGCAGAACCAGTTGTAAAGTCTTCAACCCGACTAGGCTCCTAATAGAGAAAAATTCAGAAGAGTTCAAGAACAACTTGTGGGTATTCATCCCCACCATTGTTTTTTCCAGTTGGGTTTCCACGTGAAAAAATAGTGTGTTATGTGTGATGCTTTTTCATGTGATGTTTTAGTATTTTCTGTTAATCGGTAATGCAAGCTGATCCAATGGTCATTGTATTTCTGATGTATTACTTGCTTAAGCATATGGGTGAAGTTGAGATAAGTTATTAGGTTTTGAGAAGATCTAGATGTTACCAGTGTATGTCTTTTACAGTCATACTGTGTTTTATTGGTAGTGCCTTGATTTATATTGGTGATATTGTTTACCAGTTAGTGTAGTCTTTGCAGTTTAAGTTGTTTAAGAAGTTTTTGTCTATACTGATTCACCCCCCCTCTCAGTATATGCTGGGTATTTACTATTCATTATTATTCATCAATTGGTATTAGAGCATCCTCCAGGTCCTTGGTGCTATAAGCTTAACCACTTGAGGAAAAGATCCTATTCTAATGATGAAGAGGGAAGGTCCTAAGTTCAACAGAGATAACTTTAAGATATGGAAGAACATAATAAAGATCTACATTAAAAGCATAGGTGATCAACACTAGAACTATGTTGAGAATAATTATATTGTCCCTATTGATACTCTCACCGATGATCAAAGAAGAGAAATTCAAGAGAATGGGAAAGTCATGGAATCTCTTATCAGCAGTCTGTCTGATATTGAGTTTATAGATGTTCAAGACAAAGACAATCCCAAAGAAGTATGGGATACCCTAGAGACTATCTATGGTGGTGATGAGCATGTGAAGCAAGCTCAGGAAGAGAGCCTTAGGGGAAAATTTTAAGACATGCGGATGGTTGAAGGAGAGACCATTCAACAATAATGGATAAGAATTAAAAATGTTATAGGAGACATCAAGAGTGTAGGAGGCAAAATAGATGATCCCACCATTGTTAGCAAACTTTTGAGATCCTTATTACCAGTCTATGCAATAAGGGTTACTGCTATTCAAGAGTTGAGATCTATTCACAAGACAAAGGTATCCCTTGACTCCATCATTGCTAAGTTGACTGCATATGAGCTAAACAGTTATGATGGTAGTGTTTAGAAGACTGAATCAGCTTTTAGAACATCTACTGCACTATCTAGAAAGGGAAAAGAGGTTGGTACCAGTTGTGAACCTAGACAAAGCAGGGACATGGATGATGAGGAGATCCTGATGGAGTTTGAAGCTCTTGTTGCCAAGAGACTTCCTAATGGAATTGGAAAATACAGAGGTAAACTCCCTTTGAAATGTTTTTCTTGCAATAGGATAGGACACATTGTTGTCAACTGTCCCAATAGTGATAATAAGGACAAACCAGAGAAGTTTAAAAATTTCAAAGGAGAAAATAGGAGAAACTGTCTTCTTGCAGTCGATGAAGGTGTCATTGATGATGAATCAGAAGATGAAGAAAGTGAAGACATAGTGTTTGTATCCATTAAGGAAGATTTGTCAGACAAGAAGGCTCTTGTCTCCCACTTTGATAATTCTAATGAGTGGATTATTGATAGTGGATGTTCTCACCACATGACTAGTGACCGGAGGAAGTTTCTGTCTCTAGAAGAGTACGATGGAGGTGTAGTCCAATTTGGTAATGATGCACTATGTATGGTAAAAGGAAAAGGGTCCATCTCTCTAAATGGAAAAAGTAGTGCTGATAATATGTATTGGGTAGAAGGTCTCAGGCATAACCTTTTGAGTGTTGTCCAATTGAATGATAAAGGACTCACTCTGGAATTCAAAGATGGAGTGTGCAAAATAAAAGGAAAGAGTGGTGAACTGATGGCCACCGGTATGTAGACCAAAGGTAACTTATTTCAGTTGAATACAAATATCAGTCAATGTCTAATGGCTAAGTTTGATGATAGCTGGATATGGCATAGGAGACTCTGCCATGTAAATTTTGATAATATTGTGAAGGCCAGTAAGATCAAGGCAGTTAGAGGATTGCCTGTGCTGAACAAACCGGATAATCCTTTGTGCAGAGAATGTCAATCAGGGAAAATATCTTCCTCAACCTTCAAAGGTAAATCTTTCACAATAGATAATTTACTTGATCTTGTGCACACTGATTTATGTGGTCCTATAAAGACTAGGAGTGTTTAGGGAGATAGGTACTTTATGATTCTTACTTATGATTGCTCAAGAATGATGTGGGTCACATTCTTGAAAGACAAGTCTGAAGCTTTTGAAAAGTTTAAAGTCTTCAAAGCACTAGTTGAAAAGGAAAGAGGTAAGAGGATTAAATGCCTTAGAACTGACCAAGGAGGTGAGTTCATTTCTGGTGAATTCAATAGGTACTGTGAAGAGAACATCAAGAGGAAACTGTCTACCCCCTGGACTCCACAACAGAATGGCCTAGCAGAAAGGAACAACCGAACTGTAGTTGAAGCTGCCAGAATGATGCTGATTCAAGGGAAGGTTGCTCACACTTTTTGGAGAGAAGCAGTGAGCACCGCAGTCTACACTATGAACTGGGTACTCATCAAGAAAGGTAAGGATAAAACTCCTTATGAGTATTGGACTGGTAAGACTCTAGTAGTAAGCTAATTTAGAGTGTTTGGTAGCAAGTGTTATATCAAGAGAAGTGAATACTGGAGCAAGTTTGATGCAAAATGTGATGAGGAAATATTCCTAGGGTATTCCACCAAGAGCAAAGCTCTCAAGTGTTTTAACAATAGGACTCAGAGAATTGTTGAAATTATCAATGTTAGAGTTGATGAAACCTCTGGGAAACCTGAGGAAACTAGTAATGAGTGAGTGGTAGATGAACTAGATGTAACCTTCTAGGAACTAGTTGCAAACAACCAAGTACAAGTAACAATGATCCTACACCAATAGATGCTAATGTAGATGAAGATGAAGATGGGGATGAAGAGGAAAAGATAGAGGAATCAGTTAAGATCATTCCTAGGTATGTAAAGCTGCATCATAATCGAAAGCAGATCATAGGGGATAAGGATGTAGGAATACTTACAAGAAGAAAGGTTAGAGAGAATTCTTGCATGATTTCTAAATTTGAGCCCAAAACATTTAAAGAGGCACAAACAGATGAAGGTTGAATTAAGGCTATGAAAGAGGAACTTGACCAGATAGAAAAGAATGGTACATGGTCTTTGGTACCCAGACCTGAGGACAAAAATGTTATTGGCACCAAATGGGTTTTTAGAAACAAGCCGAATGAAGATGACACAGTGGTAAGAAAAAAAGCAAGATTGGTATGTAAGGGATATGCTCAAGAAAAAGGAGAAGACTATGGAGAAACCTTTTCTCTAGTAGCTAGATTGGAAGGAGTTCGAATGCTACTTGCATATGCAACCTTAAAGGGATTCAAAGTGTGTCAGATGGATGTGAAATCTGCATTCCTGAATGGAATACTTGAAGAGGAAGTGTATATAGAGCAACTAGATGGGTTTGCCCTATCAGAAGACAGTGATATGGTGTGTAGGCTACATAAAGCCTTGTATGGATTGAAGCAAGCACCTAGAGCATGGTATGAATGTTTACACTCATATCTTGTGAAGATTGGATTTGAAAGAACAAGTGAAGATAGTAATATCTATCTGAAGACAAAAGGAGATCAGATTCTGATCTGTAAGTGTTTGTTGATGACATAATTTTTGGTGGAGATGACAAGATGAGCCATGGTTTGCAGATGAAATGAAGAAGGAATTCGAGATGTCACTAATTGGAAAGATTAAGTTCTTCATTGGACTACAGATTTAACAAATGAAAGATGGTATCTTTATCACTCAGTCCAAGTATGTCAAAGAGGTGTTGAAGACCTTTGGCATGGAAGACAGCAAACCGGTTGGTACACCAATGATGACCAATTGTAAATTGTCAAAAGAAGATGACTCAATATTGGTGAATGAGAAGGAGTACCAATCAATGACTAGTAAGTTGCACTATGTTGTACACAGTAGACCGGACATTGCACATGCAGTGGGCATTGTTGCATGTTTCCAGAAAATTCCAAGAGAATCCCACTTGGTAGCAGTCAAGTGGATTCTTAGATATCTGAAGGGAACTATAGATTATGGATTGTGGTATCCATACAATAATGATTTCAATCTCAAAGTGTTTACTGATGTCAATTGGGCTGGTAATGTGGACGACCAGAAGAGTACAATCGATGGTGCATTCTTTCTCGGTGGTAGACTAGTCTCATGGATGAGCAAGAAGCAGAGTTGTATCTCCCAGTCCATAGTGGAAGCAGAATATGTAGCACCATTTATGAACTGCACTTAGAAAATTTGGATGAAACATGTATTAAGTGGTTTCAAAGTCCCTATATCTAAACCAGTGAGTATATTTTATGATAACATGAGTGCAATTAATATTTCCAAGAATCCGGTATTGCATTCAAGAACCAAGAACTTCAAGTTCAAGTATCATTTCTTGAGGGAGAAATTTTAGTACAAAGAGGTTTTATTGGAACATGTTTCCAGTAAAGAGCAATTAGCAGATATATTCACCAAGCCTCTATCGAAGGCTACATTTACCTATTTAAGAGGTGCATTAGGGGTGTTGCCACTTCAAGAGGTGAACTAAAGCTATGTGCTCCACATCAGTCAGATATTGCATTGTCAAATATTTTTTAGGATTGATGTGTTGAAGGATGATACTCCTCAGGGGGAGCAACATAGTAGATCATGGATGTTTGTGCCTCTGCTTTGGCATTATTGTCAAAGGGGGAGAAGATGTGAAGCAGAGAAGATATCTGCAATATTGAAGACATATAGTATGGAAGAAGATGTAGAGATATCTTTGTGTATTGCCATCAATGCCAAAGGAGGAGATTGTTGGCATATGTACAAAGTTTGATGACATGATAGGATTGTATGTTGTCATTGATGTCAATATGCTGAAGTATGAACCAGTATATTGAAGTAAGCAAACTGGTAAGTGAACCAGTATGATGGTATGAAACAGTATATGCAACAAGTGAACCAGTATGTTGGAGTGTGAACCGGTATATACAAAGTTTGTATCGGGGTTTCATTTGATATGACTACCGATTGGTAGTCGCAACTTCAGGGTTTCCGGTTCCAAGTCTGTGTGATTTGATCAACGATATCCTATGATGAGTTAGCATTGAAATGAAGATTAGATCACATTACCACGTCAGCCTTTTTGTGCGTGAAGGATCTCATTGAGAATCTTACATGAAGAAGATTGATTCTATCTACCTCGAGAACGATGGAGAGCGCGTGATGGGTTTTCAGCTTCTAGAAGCGGTAAAGAATGGATGATGGAGAATGTCTTGAGATTTGTTCAAGATTGTTTTACCCGATGTAATGCATTTAAACGGTCAGGATTAAATCGATTATATTGTCAACCTAGATGCTTAGGGCTTTAGGTTTTGGCCACCAACCTAATTGTTGTCTATAAGGTCGATGATGATTTTCATTTGAGGTTGTTGGAAAATGAATGTATGCGAGGTGATTCTTACCAGAACAAAGGAGTAAGAAGAGATTTGCAGAGTGTGATTATAGATGTAAAGAAACTGAAGTGGATCTGCCTTAGCATTAAGTGTTGTTATTAGATCAGTGTATTACTTGTTGATTTCTAACCATTTCAACAGATGGAAAATCCCTTTACTAGGTAGCTTTAACAGGATTTTTATAAATCCTTTAACAGGGTGACTCAAAATCATTGAGTTCTTCAAATCCTCTCACATGGTAACCTTTGACAGGGTTTTAACCTCTAGCCGGGTATTTAGCCATCCATTAACCGAGTGATCCCTAGCAAGATCAGTTCGTAGAAGAACCAGTTGTAAAGTTTTTAACCAGACTAGGCTCCTAATAGAGCAAACTTCAGAAGAGTTCAAAAACAACTTGTGGATATTCATCCCCACCGTGGTTTTTCTCAGTTGGGTTTCCAGGTGAAAAAGCAGTGTGTTATGTGTGATGCTTTTTCATGCAATGTTTTAGTGTTTTTTGTAATGCAAGTTGATCCAATGGTCATTATATTTCTGATGTATTACTTGCTTAAGCATATGGGTGAAGTTGAGATGAGATATTAGGTTTTGAGAAGATCTAGATGTTACCGGTTTATGTCTTTTACAATCATACTATGCGATGCTCTACAAAAAGGGAAGGTTAATAAATGATAACAAAACACAAACAAGAAGAAAGGCAAACTGTTAGTGTCAGAAATCACAAACAAAATACTTTCCTACATAAGCATATCAAAAGAGATATAAAAAGCATGACAGAATATCTAATTAAGAAGGTAAATATGATGAGGCATCTCTAAATGCCTCCTAACATGCTTTTGGTTTCTTCTCCTTTGTTCCTTTCCTCTCCAAGTTCCAAAATAGTGTAGCTCTCAGCAGCTTTTTGCACTATGGATGCTTATGAAGGTTTGAGATTCAAGTATTTGCTCTAAATATGAATAAAAAACTAATACTATACTATTGATACTAAAATGAT
Source organism: Cryptomeria japonica (assembly GCF_030272615.1). Taxonomy (NCBI): domain Eukaryota; kingdom Viridiplantae; phylum Streptophyta; class Pinopsida; order Cupressales; family Cupressaceae; genus Cryptomeria; species Cryptomeria japonica. The sequence continues at coordinate 583,642,106 of NC_081413.1, forward strand.
TTATTTTATCCAAAATGATAAGATATTAGTTGATTATGCTAAAATGCTCTCTTAAAATGCCTATAGCTTAAATGCATACAAGTTTTCAGGATTATGGCTAAGAATGCTAAATGTTTGAGGATTTGAAAATGAGGAATGTGAGCTCTATTTATAGGTAAAATGGAGCAATGGATGGTTGAGATTGAGTAATCTCAACAAGGGTCAGGATTGAAAGATATTCAATCCATGTGAGGGCTTTCAACCCAATCCCAGGATGACAAGTGTTAATGTGAGATAGGTTGAGAGGAGAGGGAATAAGCATTTAATGCTTGACATGACCTTGGGAGTTAAGGTCAAGGTTAGTTGAATGAATAAACTCTTTATTCAAAGAATAAAGTTTTTATCCAATGGATAAACTCTTGTGCAAAGGCAAAAGGGATAAACATGGTCAAAACAATAAATGCTTGAGGAGACACATGAGTGCAAGTTGAAATAACCATAAATGGTTATGTAAGAGCCATTAATGGTCATGTAAGAACCATTAATGGTCATGTAAGAGCCATTAGTGGTTTTGGAAGACTTTGGAGGTTAAATTGTTGAACACATAAAGCATTTAATGCTTTTCAAAGGCTTTGGAGTCTTTGAGAAGTGACTTAAAGTTGCTTAGGAAAGTGACAATAATTAGGAGATGGATTAGACTAATTAGGAAGGCGTTAGAAGAATCTAGAAGGGGGTTTAGGAATGCAAGTGGATTTGGTGGGTGAGGGAAAATAGGATTTTAATTAAAATAAAATTAGTTTATTTCAATAAATGTGTGCAAGTTGCATCTGTAGGAAAATGCAAGTGGGGAGGGATTTATAATTTAAATAAATATTTTATTTAATTTATCTAAAAGAGGAAAGAGGATTAAATTGAATAAATAGTATTTATTCATTTAATTGATTTGAGATTTTGGTTGAATTAATTAATTAAAATAAATTGAATAATTTATTTAATTAATAGGAGAATATTTGAAGATGAATTAATTAAATATTAATTTAATTAACTGATGGCTAGTGGATTTTTAATCAAATAAATAGCAAATATTCATTTAATTAAACTGGACAGATTTATGTGACTACATTTGTCCCTCTTTGAGATGGTGCAATTTATCACGTCATTTCAAAGAAAGAAAAATAGGTGTGGAGAAATGCCCCATAAAATATTGATTTAATTGGTGGTATGCCCCCTCGAGAGATGGGCCAAATTTTTTTGAAAAATTGGGTGATCTCTCGAAAAAGAATAAAACATTGGCAAGGTGGTAGAAGAGAAGAAGTTAGCAATGTGGGTGAAAAATAGAAGAAATCAGGGGTAAAATGGAGAAATGGGAGGCTCGGAAAGTTTATGGGGACCACGGCAGTGAGCGGGGGAAAGTTACGATGACTGCAAAGTGTTTAAATGGGGAGAAAGGGGTGAAAATAGGATCACTTGTTACCGCAACCAGTGTGAAACCAGAGCTCTGAGATTGACTTTTGAGAGGAGCGAGCAACAGTCAGGATGCCAATACTAGTAGCAGAGCACCAATTCGAGCGAGTCCATCGGTTTCGGTGGTCAGACGACTACGGACTAGCGGTACGCAAATCTAAAATTTCAATTTTTATGCATTTTTGATATGCTTTTTGCTGAGTCGAAGTTGAGTCGAGACAATAGCGTTGAAACTATGCTTTGGCACTATTGTCTAATTAACTAGCGCTATTGTGCCGCAATGGCGCTATTGAGGTGTTGTTTGAGTGCTTTTGAAACTTTTAGCGCTATTGTAGGCTTGTTTAGGCGCTATTGCTAGATTAGCACTATTGAGTGGTTAATTGAGCACTATTGTATAGTTGTTGTAGCGCGTTTGTAGTTTTAGCGCTTTTGGATAGCTAATTAAGCACTTTTGTTAGGCGTTTAGCGCTATTGTAGAGAAGTAGTGCTTTTGTTTACAAAATAGCGTCTTTGTTTGCAAGATAATGGATGCCCCAGTTTGTGTGAAAATCTCCCGATGCCAAAGATAGATGGATAGGGAGGCGAAGTGGGAGTTGTTTTGAACCATAGCAGCTTGATGAGACTTAGGTCATTTAGGATAAATGCCTATTGAAGTCTAGGTGTGCCATGAATACTTACCTATTGAGACCCAAAGATACTTGATCAAAGTATCTGTTAATAGTCTAAGTTTAAACTTTAAGAAAGTTTAAAAACAAAACAACTGATGATGATTGATTGATGCTCGCGTGTAGGAGGATCTATGCATGTTGCAGTTATGTGAGAGACATCCGACGACATAGGGGTTGCGGGATCTGCTGACAGAGGTCGAGATCGATTGCATTGTCACAACTGGTTTATATGATGTGATGCACATGCCCATGACTTGGATGAATCATAGATTGATTACTACATTAGTAGAGCACTGGCATAGTGAGATGTGCACATTTCACCTTGTGCAAGGGGAGATAATAGTGACCCTGGAGGATGTGTGGCGCATCCTGCATATTTCAATTCAAGGGGAGTTGGATACATACGATAGATCCTGGGGGACTCTAGCAGTACAAAGATTCTTTGATGAGGATGTATTAATTGATGATGGCTCCATTGCTTGGGAGGAGATTGCTACATTATACGAGCCTTTACCAGCAGTTTTGTCTTGCATTGTGGGAGGACTACTATGTCCTGATAGGCGCTCACATGGTCTGGTCATTGGATGGGGACAGGTGATAGAGAAAATGATTACAGAGGGGACCCGATTTGCCTGGGGACCGTGCATGCTGGCGCACCTTTATCAGGAGCTGCATGAGGTGGTATACTGTGGGAGGGGCTCATTAGCAGTGGGAGTGACGCTGCTACATATTTGGGCATGGGAGCACTTACCAGTGACTCGACCAGTGAGTCTCAGATTCTGAACAGTGGATCAGCCGTATATGTTTATGTATAGCGGTATGATGAGTCAGCCCCACTTGGGGAAGTTAGAGTGGTGGCGGCAGGTATTGGATGATCTTGATGCAGTGATATGGAGACCCTATCTGGAGTGTGAGCCTTGGGATGATGATGCTGAGGCACTGCCATATGTGTTTATGACCTGATTCCTCATTGGGAGGACCTTGTATCATGTAGAGAGATAAGTGCTCGGTAGAGTGTTAAGATAGTTTGGACGGCGATAAGGGTTACCTAGTGGTTCGAAAGAGTATGCATGGGTGATACAAGAGAGATATGCATGGGGGCCAGTACCTCTGTACGACCAGGCACTGGCAGAGTTTCAGATGCTGCAGGTGAGACCTTGGGATATACAACCGAGGGTTGTAGATGCATGGGTATCAAATGAGTACATGCAGTACCTAGTGGCTCATCCGATTCTATAGATATTTGATCCAGCAGAGCCGGTGCCTGATTTTGAGGATGAGAGGGGACAGAGACGGAGGAGGGCAGGAGGTCAAGGACTGATAGCAGGTGGAGGAGGGAGAGGAGATGGTGGAGATGGAGGAGGAGGGGATGGAGGAGGTGGTGGAGGAGGTGGTGTCAGTGGAGGAGGTGGTGGGGGTGGTGGGCGTGGTGGAGGAGCTGGTGGGTTGGGCAGTCGTATCCAGCGGAGAGGGAGAGGCGGATTGCCACTACGGATATCATAGGGATCGTTGATGTAGGGAGGAGTTAGATTGGGTGGGAGAGGTATGGAGAGGGAGATACCAATGGATAGAGGGGAGGGAGCCACTGGAGAGGGATATACCAGTGAGGTAGCCATGGAGACAAGAGAGGGATCAGGTGGAGATGTGCGGGAGTGATTGATAATACATTTGTAGTCTCAACTTGAGGCATCTGAGACATAGGTCAAGGATTTGGAGGCGGAGGTTACAGCTAGAGATGTACAGCTATTTGCACGAGAGTCAGAGCTGACTGTAGTGCTGTAGGAGAGAGATTAGGCCATGGACATGGTGATCCAATTGCAGGAGAGAGTGAGGGTTTTGGAGGGAGTACAGGGACAGGGGCCATCTATGGAGGCATTAGCGAGGGAGGTACAGAGAGCAGGTGGAGAGGTTGATTATTGGCAGGGCCTATATGAGCAGGTGGTACCATCTAGTCAGTGAGCATTGAGCTATTCGCAGATGCGACAGGCCAGATCAGAGTGATCCCAAAGGATGCAGAGCAGTGGGGGTGTGATGGGTCCTCTACAGAGAGACAGGTTAGGGGGTGCAGGAGCTAGTGGGGGATTAATGGGGCCTCCACGGAGAAATAGATCAAGTGGTGTGGGGATGAGTGGGGGAGCAGGTGGCGATGGTGGTGCAACATCTGGTCAGAGTGGCATCTGAGAGAGCATTTTTGCATATATGTATTTTATTTTTGGACTGTATCTTGGATGGCTCTTGGTAGCCAATTTTGTAGACTTCATTGTACTCTGATACATGAGATGATATATGAGGAGATCCCATATTTTGATGATATGCATTTGATATGTATGGATGCTATGCAGGATGGTGATTGTATGAGTTTATTGCTTAGATGGATACGCGTACATGTATGCATTGATGAGATGATTCCTATATGCATGCTTTTATGATGATTTATGATGTTGGATACTGACATATGAATGCAAGTTTATACATGTGTGCACGTTTTGTTTGATGTAATGCCATGATGATGGTGTATGCTTATGATGATTTATGAACAGGATTTTGGTGTTTCCTATTTTGATATAATGATGAGATAATGATATGCAATGATGTTAATGCAATGTTTGAATGAATGATATGTATATTTATGCATCTAGATGTTTTTAGATGAATGTAATATGGATAAACAAAATGTAAAGTACAAATGTTTATATGATAATGTCTAGATGAATGCATATGTATAATGGATATATAAAATGGTATGAACCAATGTTTGGAAACAAATGGGTTTATGATTCTAAATGCCTCAATATGATTAAGTAAAAATGATAATGTGATGATACTACAACTTATGGTTTAATAACTGCACCTTAATGCAATTAAAAAAGGATAATGAATGCAATGTAAATGAATCCTAAAATGAGCATAATAAGATACTTAATAATGGATGAATGAATGCACCTTTCAATTAATGAATAGATAAGTGAATGTATGCAATGATAAAGGATGATAAAGGATGATAAAATGATAATGGATAACTGATACTAAATGAATGCATAGTAAATGGTTTAATAGAATCAAGGACAATTTGATCATATGAATCAAATTATGCAATGATGCAAATGATTTAATGAAGACTAATGTCAATAAACTAAATGAATTATATGTACTTTTAATTAAAAATGACATGAATGTACTTAATGCAAAATGCAACTAAATGTAATGATGATATGACTATGAGGAATGCAAGGTTTTTGAGACTTTGCATGATGCATGGATGATGTATCAAAGTACTCGGTCATGATTGTATCCAAGACCAGCTTAATTTTCACATAACTGTTCATATTATCCTTGTTCATATTTACATACAAATCATATATATGAATGAGTGAATGGATGGGTGATATGCAACAGAATGCAATATATAATCAGATGAGATGAAATGACGATCCATAGTGCTCTATTTTCATCATTGAGCTTTAAAATGTTGTAAGAATATACAAGCAACTTGACATAATGATTCAAGATGACCTGAGTAATTCTTACATGGATTTTGATATAGCAAGTTAATACAAATGACTTGATATAAGGGTCAAGTCGACCAGAGTATTGCTTGTAGAATGGACAAGGATCATCCTCATTTAGGCATGACTTGGATCATTCTCCTTGATCTTAAATTGATCATATCCTGAGACAAGTTCACACCTTAATAAAAGACAAAAACCTTTATCCAAATTGGATGAGGAGGAACCAAAGAAGGAACATTATTTGGGTAAGCAAACAGTATGTTCATAAAGAATAAAGAATATGGATCCTTGGTAATGGTTCATGCTCATATGGTCAAGGTATACGTTGTAGTCAGCAAGCCATAGTGATCTATGACTGCATTTTGCATAAGATCATGTAGCTTAGTGAACTTCCCACATAGACACCATTAGGACATGCCCCAGAACTTCATTGAAATAATGTGTCGAAGATACACAAACAATGTTGTAAGAACTTGATACATATAAACGAATGAATTACTTCACTAATCAACCAAGTATTTGATAGCTTAACACAATTTTGTTGTCAAAGAAAACGTCATTTTGTCTTTGTTTTGGTAAGGAAGGATGCATCCTTGTTGAAGATAGATTGATTGTTGATGTTGATTGTTTTGATCAATTTTGAGAAGTGATCATGCAAGGATTTTTCAATGCTTGTTTGGTATCTACGCGGATGAGTATGTACAAGGCGTTGCCATGTTTTTTGTTTGATTTTTGATGTTTTCTGTTGTTTTTGGATTTTGTGATGATTGGTTTTGAATGTTTTTGGATTTTGTGAGATAGTTTTCCAATGTTGATTTTAATGAATCATAAGACAATGTAGAATCCACTTCCATCAATAGGTTAAGGGCATTGCCCCCAGTTTAGACATGACTATGAAAAAGCGGGATGCAAGATGCATGGAGTACTTTCTTAATTGCAGATTAATAACAAGCCATGGTGTTGGATGGATGGATGTATTTGTATCAAGTAGAATGTGATTGCAACAAGTCTGAAAGACAATGGAGCCATAGCCTTTACAAGTGGCGCCTATTTGCCAGGTTTTCACCATCGCACTTACCCAAGGTGCCACTGGAGTGGTTGTTCACCATTTGGATGCATGATTTTTCTTTACTATTTTGATGTTTTCATATTTTCTTCAGGACATTTATCTGAATGTTTTTGGTATTCTTGCTAGTATATATGGGAGCCTGATGCTCTGTGCAGCTTATGTGTAAAATCATTTGAGGTGCATGCTGTTGATCAGATCTGCTAGTGGTTCTCCTTCTGACGTAGCTAACTGATATACCCCATACCCAAATATAGTAGTGACAACATATGGACCCAACCAATTTGATTCAAACTTTCCTTGATGATCTCGGTTGGGTTGGTTACGAGGATTTTCTCAAAGAACAAGATCACCTACCTCGAATGTATGAGGCCTAACTTGATGATTATAACTTTTGCTCATGTGTTGTTGATAGGCTTTGAGGTGGTTGTATGTAGCTTGTCGCTTTTCATCAAGTAGCTCTAAGTCCTAAAGATGGGATACTCTGTATGCTTCATCATCGATGAGATTGTGTAAGGAAACCTGTAGGGATGGTATCTCGACCTCAATAGGTAGAATAGCTTCTGCACCATAGACGAATGAGTATGGAGTTGCGCCTGTAGGGGTTTGAATGCCAGTTCAATATGCCCATAGTACTGGATTCAATTGAACGTACCAATCACGACCGACATCATTGACTGTCTTCTTTAGGATTCTTAATATGTTCTTGTTTGATGCTTCGGCTTGACCATTGCCTTGTGGGTAATAGGGAGTGGAAAAGTGGTGTTGGATGTGAAATTTCTCACAGAGTTCATGGACATCTTGATTCTTGAAAGGAAGACTGTCATCTGTGATGATGGACATGGGTACACCATACCAGCAGATGATGTAATTGAGGATGAATGAGGCAATCTGCTTGCCGGTAACTTGGGTAAGTGGAACAACTTCGATCCACTTTGTGAAGTATTCGGTGGTGGTAATAATGAATTTATGGCCATTGGATGAAGATGGATGGATTTTACCCACAAGGTCAAGGCCCCATTGACAAAAAGGCCATGGTGTTGTGATGGGTTGCAATTCTTGTGCTGGTGCATGTATTAGGTGTCCATGAATTTGGCATTTCTTGCACTTCCTGACAAAGTAGTAGGAGTCTTTTTCCATAGATGGCCAATAGTATCCATTGCGCATGAGTTCCACAAATTCCTTCATGTACCTCTTCCAAGGCCTTTGTTATATCATCTTGTTCTAGACATCGAAGGAGAGTACCATCAAGACTGCATCGGTATAGGGTTTCGACAATAATGGTATATCGAGTAGTTTGGCGGATGAAGGTTTTACGTTGGTTATTCGATTGGTTAGGAGGAAGGGTGCGATCACGGAGATAGGTGTAGAAATCACCGTACCATGGGGATTTGGAACTGACAAGGCAACATATCATCTCAGATTTGGGGATATAATAAGTGGGAATCCAAAGCTGTTCGACCAAGAACTCGTAGTGTGTTGAATTCTATGGAAGATCTAGGAGAGATGCAATAGTAGCCATAGCGTAAGCAGCTTGATTCTGATCTCTTGGTATCTCCTCAAAGGTAATTGTAGTAAATGATGCCTTTAGACTATCCACCATTTTCTTGTATGGCATGAGTTTATCATCCTTGGTCTGATATTCATCAGTTGCTTGTCAAGTGACCAATTGTGAGTCGCCATATACTTGTAGTTCTTGTAATTTCCATTGTACAACTAGCCTGAATCCTATGATCAAGGCCTCATACTCTGCTATGTTGTTGGTTCATGAAAATGTGAGCCTGTAAGACTTCAGGATGCTGTCACCTTGAGGTGTGATAAACAAAATGCCTACCCTCGAGCCATGCCTAGTGTATGAACCATCAAAGTATAGTTTCCATGGTTGTGCTGTTGTGATCATGAATATTTCTTTATCTGGAAAATTGGAAATGCGAGGATGATTGCCTATGAGTGGTGCTTTTGCCAACTAATCTATAATAACTTTCCCTTTGATGGCCTTATGGTCTATATACTAGATGTCAAATTCATTTAGAATCATCACCCATTTGGCCAAGCAGCTTGTCAATGCTTCTTTGCTAAGTAAATACTTGAGTGGATCAATCTTTGCAATGAGATGTACCTTGTGTGTTAATAGATAGTGCTTTAGTTTAGTGGCTGCCAAGATTACTACTAGGCAAGCTCTCTCAATAGGTGTGTAATTGAGTTCATAGTCCACCAGTGTACGAGAGATGTAGTAAACAACGCACTCTTTCCCGTTTGCATTATGTTGTACCAATAGTACACCCAATGTTGTACTTGTTGCTGATATATAGAGTAGTAGAGGCTGACTTGGATCTGGTGGGATCAACAATGGTGTATTCATGAGATAGTCTTTGAGCATCTGAAATGCTTGCTGGCATCTGGCATCCCATTGAAAGCAGTTGTTCTTGTGTAGCAGGTGTGTAAAGGGGTGACACTTATCTGCCAGTTGTGCAATGAATCTTCAGATGGATTGTAGCCATCCTTGTAATGTCCTTAGATGACTGATATTCTTTGGTGGTGGCATGTCCATGATGGCTTTTACCTTTGTTGGGTTGACCTCAATACCTTTTCTTGAGACAATGTATCCTAGAAGCTTCCCAGAGGTTACTCCAAAGACACATTTCTTTGGGTTGAGTCAAACATGGTATTGTTCCCGTCTATCAAAGATTTTATCTAATATGTCAAGATGACTTTCTCTGGTGAGTGATTTTTCTAGTAAGTCATCAACATAATCTTCCATCATAGTATGCATCATGTCATGGAAGATGGTGGTCATTGCTCATTGATAGGTTGCTCCTACATTTTTTAGACTGAAAGGCATTACATTTCAGCAATATGTACCCCATGGACATGTGAAGGTTGTCTTATGTTGATCCTCTGGTGCGATTTTTATTTGATTGTATCTTGAAAAGCCATCCATGAGTGAAAGCATGGCATGTCCTACTATCAGATCTACTATGATGTTGAAATTTGGTAGGGGGAAGTCATCCTTAGGACATGCCTTATTCAGATCTCTGACGTCAGTACAAATGTGGATTCCCCCTTTTGGTTTGCTGACAGGAACAATGTTGGAGATCCAATCTGCATAATTAATTGGTCTAATGAAACCAACATCTAGGAGTTTCTTGAGTTCCATTTTGACTAGTACTGCAATCTGAGGATGCATCTTGTGAAGCTTCTACTTGACAGGTTTGGCTCCTTCTGCTACGGTGAGGTGATGCATGACTAAATTAAGATCAAGTCCAGGTATGTCCGCATATGACCATGCAAAGTTGATCTGACGCTTTTGAAAGAACTCTACAAATTTAGGCTATTCCTCTAGAGTGAGAAGAGATGCCAGATGTATGAGGTGAGGAGTTTCAGGAGTCCCCACATTGTATTCTTTGGTTTCTTCAATGAGAATCGTTGATCATTCCCATTGTGTACTACAGGGAAGGATGTCAAACCTTTCATCCTCAGGCGCCTCAGAGAGGTTTTCACCATTGGATACACTCTTTCTTTTTACTTTTGTTGAATCAAACAGTGCCACGATGTGGTTTTCACTGGAAGATCCATGTTTTATTGTTATATTTTTGTAGCTGAAAGGTTTGGCATCCGCCCCGAAGTATGCTGCACTATTAAGTTCTATGGCAAATCTAGCTTTGTGATCCCCGCTTGGCAGGTTATCCCTTAAATCCAAAAAGTCAATGATGGCCTCGTCATTTTGGAAGAGGTCAAGACATGGGGGATTTGATTGGTTCCATTCGATGAGTTCAGGATGGATAATGGGCATTATTTCATCGATTAGGTTAAGTTCATTAGATGTATCAGTGAGGGTTAAGACGTTATGGTGAAGGTCATTGATGGTACTCTCCCGATTAGAATCAGGTGTAGGATGAGACGTAGGGTCTGTGGAAGATGTTTCCAGCTCAAGAACCCAAGAAGTCTTTATCTATGCTTCTCTGTAAATACGGATGTCTTTGTGGGGTGGAGGTGGTGATGTGTCTTCCTCATTTGAAGTGTTAAGCTATATGGAATCGAATTCCCATTCATGTGAGTAGGTCTTTGAATCACTTTCTAGCATCTGATTACTATACCATACTGGGATGTCCTTTGTGTTAAACACTGCAAGTGTGATCGGTTGATGTACCTTTGTAGATAAAATGATCGGTGCTACAGGAAGGATGATGGGGATCAATGAATCTGATATGGGGAGTATCGGTAGTGCTGACTTAGTTGCTTCTACTAGAACTACTGGTGTTGTAGATGCTACTACGGGTTCGGATATAGTTGCTACTGCTAATGGTGCTATTGATGTTATTGCTGCTACTAATGGGACTACTGGTTTGATCGGTGGGATGAGTGGCATTGTAGATGGTTGTGTTGGGATTTTGAGCCTCGGTGGGGTAGTGACGATGGTTTTTGATGTTTCTCTGATAATAAAAGGTGTCCTCTTTGCAATAGGCTGATATAGTGGTTTGCTGGGTTTTCCTTTGAATTTGAGTTTAGGAAAGATCGCCTTTTCAAAGCCTAGGCCTATATTATCTTTGAGCTTTAATTTTGGTAGCAGTGGTTCATGTCTTCTTTGTTTGCAAGATCCCAAAGCACTCTGACCATCATAACCCATTCTTTGCATAATGAGGAGGCCTTTGCCATACTAATCCGTGGGAAGTGTAGCTTGCGGCATATCACTGGTGATAGGATCTTTATAGATCCATTCCACTAAGTCCTCATCTTTGGTTTCTTCTTCTTGAATCTTCCCAAGGATGAAAGGCATCAAAGCACATGCTGGCATGATCAGTGGTTGCTGAAGTAACTACTGCGGTTTGCCATGTGTTCTAGGAGAAGTGGGCATTTGTCCCACACAAAAGAGTTGACTCAAATTGTATTCCCTAGGACCTTCCTCTGCTATTTTCATCTTAAGCTTTTCTTGCTTGGGTATAGGGGTGTTTGAATTGGCAAGAGAGACTGGACTTATATATGATGTGGAGGAGATGGCTTCTCTATTATTAGGAACGGTAATCTCTGGTTGATGGCTAATATTATGACAATATGCAAAGGGATTTGCATTGCCCAGGATTATGATCTCTACACCATTATGTGGGAACTTGATACATTGATGGTAGGTAGATGGAATGGCTTGCATGGCATGTATCCAAGGTCTTCCTAATAATAGATTATATGGCAGAGGAAGGTCCAAAACCTGACAGATGATGTGTTTTACCATAGGGCCCACTCGGATTGGTAGTACCACAACTCCTTTGGATGAATGCTCTGCATCGTCATAGGCTTTGATTGTGATCGTCTTACGGGGATCCATTGATTCTATGGCATATCCCAATGCTGTGACCAACTATAGTGTACAAATATTTAAGCCTGCTCCATTGTCGATCAAGACTCACTTGATCCTATGTTGGTTGATAAAGCCTTCAATGTGTAGCGAAGCATTATGAGGTTGCTGGAAGGAAGAGTTGTCACTTTTGGAAAAGTGAGACAAGGTGATGACTTTAGACTTCCAACCATGGCTTGAAATTGGTCTGTATTCAGGTTAGCAGGGACTGACGCTTCTTGGAGAGCTTGATCCAAGATTGTTTTATGAGATGGAGATAGGCGCAATAGCTCTAAAATGGATATAAGCGCAGGTGTTTTGTCTAATTGTTCCACAAGATTGTACTACTTTGGTATGGAGGTGGTGCCTTGTGGAGCTGCTTTTATGGTAACCTTGCTGCGATGTGTAACAACATTGCAATTGGAGTTGGGATTTTTGATGGTTATAGCTGCAATTTTTTCACTGGCATCATATAGGTGATTTACAGTATAATTATACGCAACCTACGTATAATCAATGGTATTAGTGGCTCTCCTAGAAGTGGAAGGACCCCTTTGATCTTGTGATGGAAGTGGATTTTTGAACATCAGATGATCATTGTTTGTTGTTTTTGGGTCATGCCCTTCGATTTCAATTTCACCTTAGTCAATAAGATCCTAAATAAGATCTTTTAATTTGTGACAATTACTTGTCTTGTGTCCTTTCCCTTGATGTAAATCACAATGTTTAGTATCTCTCCACCATGCAGGTTTGACCTGAGGCTCATAGTTTGATGTTTTAGGTAGAGTTACCAAATTTTGAGAAACCATTTGTCCCAACATTGTTTCGATGGGTTCTCCTAAGGGAGTGTATATTCGTTTTTGTTTTTGCTGACGAGGTCTAGGTTCATCGTGAGATGTGATGTGACCTTGATTTGAAGGAACAATTGTGTTAGTTTGAGGTGGAGGATTCTGTCCTGCAAATCGAACCATAGGTTGTGCACTTTTGATAGTTCTGGCATCCACAACCCCATCATTGACGATATTCTTGTTTTTGTTCTAGAAGCTTGGTTTGTCACTATTGAAGCGTGGGCAAGGACCATCCTTGGGTTCATTATAGATTTTGATAAGTCCTTTCTTGATGAGGGCCTGCTCACATTTCAAACCCTTGGTGATCATGTCATTAAAAGAGTCTGTTTCTTTGACATCCAGGTGAAACTCCATTTCTTCGTTTAAGTTGGAAATGAATATTTCCACTAGTTCTCATTCAGGTAACTGAAGAGAATGTCTGCTAGACATTTGATGCCATCATTGCAGGAATACTTAGAATAGTTCACCTAGTTTTTGTTTAGTGTTGCACAGGTCAGCCATGGTGATGTCGCGTTCAATGTTATGAGAGTAATGTACCAAGAACTTCTGAATTAGTTCTTCAAAGGTCCTAATGCCACCTGGTAGCCAGGAAAACCATGATGTGGTTGTTCCTCCCAAGCTTTGGGGAAAAAGTTGCATTAGGTATGTGTCCTCATATACCACTTCGAGGCAAGCTGAATGAAATTCTCTGACATGATCGTGACGATCTCCCTTTCCTCTATATTTTTCAAATCTAGGTGTTTCGAATCCTCGTGGAAAGGGTGGCATATAAAGATTCCTATCAAAGGGATAGGGACAGATGTCATTGAGTGAGAATTGGTTAGTCTTTACACCACTATGAAGTTGGTGGGTGAGATTTTCAACTTGTTGCCGCAACATCTCCATTTCATTTGGAGGAGGAGGTGGTGGGTTACCTCAAGGAATGTTATATCTAATGGGATCTCTACCTCTTTCTTCTTCATGGCGACTTTGTCATTCTGATGCTTGTCTTAATTGGGCAAGATCAAAGTCAGAGGGGAGTTTGGCTCCTTCTTGAGCGAGCTTTAAAAAGTGAGCATCCGCATTGCTCCTGAGTATTTCATCAAAAAGTCTGTTAAAGAGAGGGTTATGCTGGGCCCTTTCTATTGTTGCAGGAGTAGGAGTACTTGGGTTTTCGTCATTTGCATTTCCTCCAAGCACTTCTTGAAATTCATTGATATTTTCCTCCTCTTCTTCTTCAATTTCTACTTCTCGTTGCCTTGAGTGTGATCGGGTGTGAGCCATTTTGTTTACAAGTTTTTGTTGAAGTTGAGCGAAAATGAAAGATTGATGTTTGGTGAATTGTGTTGCATGTGGATCTCTAGCACTTTAAAGGTAGATGTGACCAAAATTCTTTCTTTGAACTGATTGTTTGTTTTTATAAGGTTTGATGTGATAAGGTGTAGAGAAATCTGAGATGTGTTACAGATTTAACTACCTAGTAATGAGAGGATTCACTCATAAACTAGTTTTAACCTACGTAGATGTGTCTCTTAGGATGAGCTTATCCCAGATGTAGAAACAATCTAAAAAGTGATGGGATGCGTGTGATTCAAGCAATATCTAAAAGAGAACTTAGGACAAGAACCTCTTAATGTTTTGAGAGTTGGAACGGATTTGATGATGAAGTGATGATGTATGAATGAGGTAATGGATGAAATGTTTTAACTTCAATAAAAGCTTTGTGTCACAAATGGAACAAATTCTACCTCTTCCCTTTCAGGTGTTGGTGGCATTTCTCGAGCTATGTTGTATGTGATACAAATGTTTGGGAAGAAGTTGGGATTAATCTTGCCTCCTTGGTTTTTGTGATAACTCAAAGCTCTATATTGCATAAAATCTCTACAGTTTAATGAGTCTGAATCAAATTCGTTTGTCTTGCCTTGAAGGTAGAGATGCATGTGATGTAGAAAAACTCTATGGGAGACAAAGATTTATCTATTTAGATAGAAGAATTTCCTCATTTTGATCAAAGCCTTTGAGCTCAATGGTCTTCTTTGCAAGTTGATGTTCTAATGACGATTCTTCTTTCGCAAGGTGTGAAGAATGGTCATAAAATTTGATACTTTTCTTTGTTTTTTGATCTTTTTGGTTGTTTTGAAGAATGTTTGGTTGAATGAATACTTGTTTTTGGACTTGATTTTTTTATTCTTCTTTGAAAAGAAAACAAAGCAAGCACACAAACACAAGAATGTTGCCTTAGAGGCACAAATGAGTATGGGTCTAGATCAACCCAATCTTTGGACTTTTTATGACCCTTTCCTTTAAGTGTATTTTAGGTGCTTTTCTTTCCAAAGCTTGAAGTTGGCTCAATTTGTACTTGGTCTTGATTAAAATGAAGACACCTCAAACACTTTGTATCCCTAAGGTCAAATGGCCAGTTGTGATAAATTCAGCCGACATCTTGATATTTCTTCGACTTTGGTACTACATACCTTATGAATCCCATCGTGGCAAGTAAGGATGTGATATACTAAGTCTTGTGTGAGTATAAAAAATAGATGATCTCTATGATGGGGGAGTCACCACCTTTATCAAGCCACAAGTGACTTTTTCAAAAAGCTATGTTTCTACTCAAGGAAATATGTATGGTGAGTATCTTGGGAGCAAAACCATCTTTGCTCTTGCACTAAATTATATCTCAAATATTCTCAATCAATAGAACAGGTGGGCTAATACTTAAAGGTGTTTAGTCATTTTTGATGTCTTTGGACATAAGTTCATTCTACAGTGACTCACTTAAGAGCCTTGTAACTTGTGGTTGGGCCCATTTTTCCTTTTGGCAAGTTACATTGTAGGAACAGCTATACCCAAGGCTACAACTTTCATTCTCACCTGATTTCTATAGTGGCTTGAAGGATTTACCGTGCGATGTCGTTCCCAAGAGTGATGTGTCTCTTGGTAGACCTCTCTTAAAAAGATAAAAATTAGAGTGTTACTAACACTTTTCTCTTGCACCTAGGACCACGAAAGCCAAGGGAGAGGATAGTGTGTGTTAGAATTAGGACCACTCAACCAACTTTTTGCACAAGTGTGCCAAGCACGAAAAACATTTGTTCTTTTTAACTTGCCATCGCAATGTGTTCTAACTATTTGGAGATGTTGCTCCAACAATCATGGTGTTCTTTTTAACCTCAAATGCAAAATTTTAAGTAAACTAGAACTTTGAAAATCTTGGTCAACTTAATTTGAAGAACGTATGAAGGAAAAATTGCTTTGCAAAAATTTTGAAACAAGTGGATTGTACGTTTTAATTGCACCAAAAATTGAAGTGTGGATTGTAAATTTTTGCTTAAGTTTTGATGTTAGAAATGAATTTGTTTTGTTGATTTTAAGCACCAAATGAAAAGTTAAGCCTAAATTTGCAATAAACAAAGTTGTTTTGTTCAATTTTAGAGCACCAAACACAAATTTTGATCCTAAGCTTGCAAGAAAGCAAATTTTGTGTTGTTCAATTTTAAAACACCAAAAAGAAGTTTTTGATTTTTAAGGAGGTTGGTTTTTAGACCTGCACAAGAGACAAATAGTTAGTAAAAACTGAACCTATGGTGGGCTTCCACAAGACTAAGAATTTTTCTTTTTTCAGTTACAGGGTCATTTTTACAATGTTCTGTTACAATAGTGCTACTCTGTGTTTAAACAGAAGCGCTATTTAACATAAATGCGCTAAAAGAAGAAAAATGACAGGGAAGGCAAAAGCGCTCAAACATGCTCAATAGCGCCAAAACAAGGTCAAAAGCGCTCAAACAATGTCAATAGCGCTAAACTTGGTACAATAGCGCTATTGTAAGAACAATAGTGCTAGAACAACAAGTTGCAATAGCCCTACAATGTGATCAATAGCGCTAAAACGCAACCTGTGTCTCAAATTCAACATTCAAACATGTTATTGGAAAAAAATAAATAGTTTTTGGGTGCTTGGATTCATGTCGGGTTCATCAAATGATGCTCTATAAAAAGGGAAGGTTAGTCAATGATAAGAAAACACAAACAAGAAGAAAAGCCAAACTGTTAGTGTCAGAAATCATAAACAAAATACTTTCCTACACAAGCATATCAAAAGAGATATCAAAAGCATGACAGAATATCTAACTAAGAAGGTAAATATGATGAGGCATCTCCAAATGCCTCCTAACATGCTCTTGGTTTCTTCTCCTTTGTTCCTCTCCTCTCCAAGTTCCAAAATAGTGTAGCTCTCAACATCTTCTTGCACTATGGATGCTTATGGAGGTTTGAGATTGAAGTATTTGCTCTAAATATGAATAAAAAGCTAATACTATATTATTGATACTAAAATGATTTATTTTATCCAAAATGACAAGATATTAGTTGATTATGCTAAAATGCTCTCTTAAAATGCCTATAGCTTAAATACATACAAGTTTTCAGGATTATGGCTAAGAATGCAAAATGCTTGAGGATTTGAAAATGAGGAATGTGAGCTCTATTTATAGGTAAAATGGAGCAATGGATGGTTGAGATTGAGTAATCTCAACAAGGATCAGGATTGAAATATATTCAATCCATGTGAGGGCTTTCAACCCAATCCCAGGATGACTAGTGTCAATGTGAGATAGGTTGAGAGGAGAGGGAATAAGCATTTAATGCTTGACATGACCTTGGGAGTTAAGGTCAAGGTTAGTTGAATGAATAAACTCTTTATTCAAAGAATAAAGTTTTTATCTAATGGATAAACTCTTGTGCAAAGGCAAAAGGGATAAACATGGTCAAAACAATAAATGCTTGAGGAGACACATGAGTGCAAGTTGAAATAACCATAAATGGTTATGTAAGAGCCATTAATGGTCATGTAAGAGCCATGAGTGGTTTTGGAAGACTTTGGAGGTTAAATTGTTGAACACATAAAGCATTTAATGATTTTCAAAGACTTTGGAGTCTTTGAGAAGTGACTTAAAGTTGCTTAAGAAAGTGACAATAATTAGGAGATGGATTAGACTAATTAGGAAGGGGTTAGAAGAATCTAGAAGGGGGTTTAGGAATACAAGTTGCATTTGTAGGAAAATGCAAGTGGGGGGGGATTTATGATTTAAATAAATGTTTTATTTAATTTATTTAAAAGAGGAAAGATGATTATATTGAATAAATAGTATTTATTCATTTAATTGATTTGAGATTTTGGTTGAATGAATTAATTAAAATAAATTGAATAATTTATTTAATTAATAGGAGAATATTTGAAGATGAATTAATTAAATATTAATTTAATTAACTGATGGCTAGTGGAATTTTAATCAAATAAATAGAAAATATTCATTTAATTAAACTGGACAGATTTATGTGACTACACTATGTTTCACCAGTAGTGCCTTGATTTAGATTGGTGATATTGTTTACCAGTTAGTGCAGTCTTTGCAGTTTAACTTGTTTAAGAAGTTTTTGTCTATACTGATTCACCCCCCCTCTCAGTATCTGTTGGGTATTTACTGTTCATCATTATCAATCAAGGACAATTGGTAGATAAGGGATTTTAATTAGAGTTCAAGGATGAAAAATGCAAAATCATTAACAGATCTGGTTTAGAGATTGCAACTGGTACACAGACAAAAGGTAATATATTTCATTTGAACTACAGTGAGAGGACATGTTTGATTACACAGATTGATGAGAGTTGGCTATGACATAAGAGGCTGTGTCATGTGAATTTTGATTGCATTATGAAGATCAGTTCAACTAAGGCAGTTAGGGATATACTTAAGATTATGAAGCCCTATAATCCAATATGTAAAGAATATCAAATGGGTAAACAGGTCAAAACCTCTTTTAAGGGTATACAAGATAAATCAAATGATGTTCTTGATCTTATTCATACTGATTTGTGTGGCCCTGCTAGAGTTAAATTTTTTCAAGGTGATAGATATTTCATGCTAATCATTGATGATTATTCTAGAATTATGTGGGTTACTTTTCTAAAAGAGAAATCTGAAGCATTTGAAAAGTTTAAAATATTTAAGGCTAAAGTGGAAACTGAGATAGGATTGAAGATTAAATGTTTGAGGTCAGATCATTGTAGAGCATTCACATCTGGTGAGTTTAATAACTTTTGTGATAAGCATGGTATAAGAAGACAATATACTACTCCCTGGACACCTTAATAAAATGGAGTTATGGAAATGAAGAACAAAACTATCTTGGATGCTGATAGAACAATGATGATGGAAGCTAGTCTACCTCATATCTACTAGAGAAAAGCAGCGATCACAATGATTTATATATTCAACAGAGTAGATATCAAAGGAGAAACCGGTAAGATACCTTATGAATTGAGGTTTGGCAATACACCTATAATTAACTATTTCAGAATTTTTGGTAGTAAATGTTATATTAGGGGAGATGATATCATTGGGAAATTTGATCCTAGATGTGATGAAGCAATATATCTTGGTTATTATAATGAAATAAAAACATATAGATGTTATAACGAGAGATTGCAGAGAATTGTGGAGAGTGCTAATGTCAAAGTAGATGAGTTGAACATAAGTCAAATCAGAGTTTATGAGAAGGAATCGATAGTAGAAATAATTATATCTAAATCGGTAGAACCTTTACTAGAACAGAGTGTTAAACCAGTTACTTCAGCAGTATCAAATAATTCTATAGTAATTGAAGAACAGGGAAGAGGAACAGAAAGTCAGAAGATTCCTCGGTATGTGAGATTGAATTATTCAAAAGATCAGATCATTGGGGATAAGATCAATGGAGTGATGACAAGAAGAAGACTGCAATTAATGAGGTATGTTTAATTTCACAAGTTGAACCGGTATCAATAATTGAGGCATGTAAAGATAAATATTGGTTGAAAGCTATGAAAGAAGAATTAGATCAGATTGAAAAAAATAACACATGGAACTTGGTTCCCTGACCTAGAAATAAAAATGTTATTAGAACTAAATGGGTTTTTAGGAATAAATTAAATGAGGATGGTTAAGTTATGAGGAATAAGGATAGATTGGTTTGTAAAGGATATCATCAAAAGGAAGGAATTGATTATGAAGAGACTTTTGCACCTGTAGCTAGGATTGAAGTTGTAAGATTATTTCTTGCCTATGGTGCTTATAAAAACTACAAGGTTTATTAGATAGATGTTAAATGTGTATTTTTTAATGCGGATATTGATGAGGAAGTTTATATTAAGCAACCTAATGGTTTTTCACTATCATATGATACAGATATGGTTTGCAAGTCAAAGAAATCTTTATATGGATTGGAACAAGCACCTAGAGTTTGGTATGCAAGGTTGGATAAATATCTTTTGAAGCTTGGTTTTACTAAGAGCAGTGCTGATAGTAATTTATATTATAAGATCGATGATGATGATATACTGAATATTTTAGTATTTGTTGATGACATTATTTTTGGAGGTGAAGATAAGTTATGCATATAATTTTCTAAGAATATGGAGAAAGAATTTGAGATGTCTATGATTGGTGAGAAGAAATTTTTCTTAGATTTGCAGATTACTTTGACTGACAAAGGTATTTTCATCTGTCAAACTAAATATCCTAAGGAATTATTGAAGAAATTTGGTATAGGAGATTCTAAAATGGTCAGTACTCCTATGGTTACAAGTGAGAAATTGACAAGAAAAGATGTTTTTGCATTGGTAAATCCTATAAGATGCAAATCTATGATTGGAGGTCTTCTTTATTTGACTTAGACTAGGCCTAACATTATGAATGTTGTTTGTATTATTTCGAGATTTCAGAGTGATCCTAGAGAAAATCATGAGATTGTGATGAAAAAGATTTTTAGATATTTGCAAGGTACATCAGAATATGGTTTGTGGTACCCTAAGGATGATAACTTTACTTTATGTGCATATACAAATGTTGATTGGGCTGGAGATATTGATGACCATAAAAGAACTTCTGGTGGAGCTTTCTTTCTTGGAAAGAAGTTGGTTTCATGGATCAACAAGAAACTGTCATGTACTTCTTTTATCTACTAGTGAAGTTGAGTATGTTGCTGTTGATACTAATTGTACACAATTTTTATGGTTGAAACAAATGTTGAAGGATATAAAGGTGGATTGTGATGCACCAGTAGTTATTAATTGTGATAACTCCGCTACTATTGGTATATCAAAGAATCCGGTATTTAATTATAAAACAAAGCACATATCTATCAAGTATAAATTTTTCAAGGAGAAGGTGGAAGCAAATGAAGTTAGACTAGTTTATGTGAACACTAAAGAGAAGATTGAAAATATTTTTACTAAACCTTTGCCCAAGGAATCATTTGAGTACTTGAGAGATAGATTGGGAGTTTATGCCCCTCCAGTAGAGACCTGATTGATGCGGTTTGGCATCAGTCCAACATGCATTATTAGATATACTATTCATTCTGCACTAATGTGGGATGCTATTTCTCAGGGGGAGTAGTTAGGTTTGTGATTCAATGGTTTATATTTTTGCTCTGATATTTTTGTCAGATTTATGGCATTTATGTCAAAGGGGGAGAGATATTGATGTGAAAAAGACAAAGAAAGAAAAATAAAAAGTCAAAGGGGGAGATATATGAATAAGAAAAGAAAAGGGGAGAGATATTGAATTTAGAGCTGTATGTGGGAGACTATTGGTTGTCTTCCATTGGGGAGACTTGTTTGGCATTTCTTGGTACTTAGATGTTTTTCATATCTAGTGTTGCCATCAATGCCAAAGGGGGAGATTATTGGCCATTTGATGAAATTAATTATGTGTTGCATTGATGTTTTGTCATTGATGCAAACACTAAATGTTTGGATCATTTACCGACACCCTTCTAGTCCCAGTAGGTTGAGTACATTTTGGTTGTTTGGATCCAACATGATCTGGTAGGCTCCAATATAGTTTGGTGATAGAATTAGCTTGTTCATGATGCTCATGCTCATATTTAGTCTGTTGGTTTTGGTCTGGTGATCGGATGCTATTTTTCTTTCTTAGAAGCTTAGTTTCTGGTTCCGACGAGGGTTTCATCGGTAGAGATTTTGATGAATTGCATAAGTGGTGTTGGTGCAACTTCTGATGGAGTTTCAAGATGCTGTTGGTGATCATTTTTAAGAATTGGAAGATGGAGATCCTTGTTGTAGCCTGTGGACCTATACTAGGTCCCGATTGATCTAGGTTATGGACCGACTTTAATGTAACATGTGGATTGGACCTCTCGATGTGTTTTCAGGATGTCGTATGTGGGGTATTATTTGTTTGGTCTAAGGCCAACATGGTTTGTAATTATGTAATTGGTTTATTATCTGGTGGTTGACCTAATTGTTTATGGTTGAGGGTTTGCATATATAGATGTAAGATCTCATTGTAGATCATCATGGTTATGTTACACAACATGGTCAAGGAATTTAATTTGTAAATAATGTAATATAATTTAGGAAGAGGATTTTTTCGATCATTAGAGATCAAATTGGGTTTATGTAAGAGGATTCAATCCTCTGGTATTGATCTTAACTGAAACTGTACTTAGGCATAGGAGATGCTATCTTTTGTAGTTCAACACTTCTCTAGATTGTAGTCTAGAATTATATGTAGTCAGTGAGGGTCCTTTTGTGATGAGAAGTGCGCTCTAGGCTATTGGCCTTACTGCAAGTGTAGGCCGCTCAATTGTAATTCACATACTTACTGTAGAAGTATTATCTGATTGTGGGTGGGCTTCCCATCATGGTTTTTCCCTTTACTGGGTTTTCTACGTATAAATCTTGGTGTCATGTGGATGGTTTTTATTTTGTGATTATTGTTTATGCTTAATTGGTTTAACTGCTCTTTCTATATTAATGTTGTGGGTTCCGGTATTAATGTTTTAAATTTCTAATAGTTCCAGTAATCTGTGACAACTGATTAACCCCCCCCCCTCAGTTGTCTTTCAGTTATTTGAACTATCTAAGCCTATATTGGTTAGTCAGATCCTATTAAGCTCCTATCTACCTTCAAAAAATTATGTAGACACTCCTTCTGGTTCGGCAATAGTCTCACTACCACACTTTACAAAATTCCCAACAACATTACAAAATAACTCATCAACCTTATAAAGAAATACAATAGGTCGGTAACACATCAAAAAACCTAAGATCTCATAGAGATTACAAAAAAATCAGTTCAAACATGACCATTGGATTATGTAGAAATTAGCTGCACATTGTTCAAGACAACTTCGACTACTCCTAGATGACTGCTCATTGAATTTTGTAACTCATCACACAATTTTACTTCATGCTATGTATATGCTCATTCCCAAGATATACCAATTATCTCTACACGCCGAAACCACTTTGAAACTCATCACACGCATCATGTATACATGGCATAATCTTCCATATACATACATTTAAAATATTAATGACCACCTCAATTAAAACATTTAAGGGGCAACTTACCATTATACTTTCCAGTCCGTCTCTTCAATATTCTTACAAAATTTTCTTTAATCACATCCAGATTCTCATTCATTTCCAATTCATCTTCTTCTATCTTTGAAACATTGAATGCAACTTCTTTCTTTTCTCTTTTTATTTATTTCATCTCTCCAATTTTATAGGCAGACAAAGTTATAGTGAGTTGATGAATTGAATATTTATTTAGGTCAAGAAATTCCTCAATTGAATATTTATTAGGTTTGTATGGTTTAGTCAATGTCAACAAGCTCTTCCTTATGAAATCACCTTCTTTTAATATTACACCAATGCCTTTGATAGATTTTGCAACATCATTCACTCTATGTATGTAGTTCTCAACACCTTCATCACTAGTCATTCCTAAACATTCAAATTTCTATTTCAAATTAATCAACCTATATTTCTTTGTCTTTAAATCTCCTTCATATGAGTAACACAATTTGTTTCAAATCTTCTTATCTTCCTTCAATCCCCTAAATTTACCAAATAGCATATTAGTCAAGCAACTCAATATTGTTGTCGTGCCTTTCACACTTGTCTCACGATTCTTGATTTTATCTACAATCTAATGTCCATTCTATGGAAGTGTATAAACAATCTTGAAATAGAATAAGAGAAGTTTATACGTTATTATGGATCTACCTCAAGTGTTTAAGCTTTCCAAGAAGAAACTGATGCTCTAAGACTAATTGTTCAACTAAAGGAAGGGCTAAGAGGGGGTGAATTAGTATATAACTTCAAAATAGATAAATTATAAACAACATTCAACCATTAAATAGTAATATTGAAAATAAATCAACCATTAACACAAGAACACTAGATGTATGTAGAAAATCCAAACAGGAAAGAACTTAAACCATGGTGAGAATATAACTCACAATATGAATATGAATGAAAACAATATTTTAGGCTCACTACCAAGGAGCAATGGTGCCTAAAGGGCCTCTAGCCTAAGATACACTACCTTAGGGCAAGATACATTGACTTGCGTGGCTAAGATACACTACTTCATGGAAAGATACAAAATACTACTAAAAGACCTCGTCTCATTCAACAACCAGAGAAATAGAAAAAGTGATATGAGAAGGATCTCTTGAACACATAATTGTCCTTGAACAATAAGATCAAGTGACCAATGTAATGGAAAACATCTCTAAACTTTGTCACTGTTTATACACACTATCTTCCTAAATATATATCTTCTTAAAATTTCTTCACAAACTAACTTTCACAAATGTACAAACTCAAATATGCTTGCATATCATTCGCATACACCTTTCATCAATTGACATAGATTCCACACACAACTCATACAACCTCATTCCTATATAAGATAGATAATCAAAATATTTCACTAAGGGCCTGTCACAATTGAAACAAGAAGTATTGCATAAAATAAGCCACCTAGACCAAAAATAATGAAAGAAGTGTTGGCATATGATGAACCAGTATGATAATAATATATGTTGGCACTGATGTCAATTAGTATAGGTAAACCGATATGAAGATTGGAAGAAGTTGTTATTAATGATCAAGTTGGAGAATTGGTATGAAGAGATGTAGTGAACCGGTGTCAGGGTTTCACTAAGTGTGACTATCGGTAGGTAGTCTCAGCTCTAGGGTTTCCGGTTTGGCAATCTAGCTTGTGTGATGCAACCGATAATATTTTGTGTTGAGTTAGATAAGAAATGAGGATGAGATCGAGATGCCATGTTAGTTTTGTGCACGTGAAAGATTTCCTTGAGGATCTTGCATATGAAGATCGACTGCATTAAATGTCTACCTCGGGAATGAACGTTCTTCTTAGCAGTATGAGAAGAAAGCAAGATGGGATACTGATTTCTATGTGTGGTGAAAAATGGATGATGTAGATTGACTTATGATCTGTTTAAGATTGTTTCATTATATGAAAAGTGTTTGGATGGTAAGGATTGGACCGCTTGTAATTGTAAACCTAAGATGCTTAGGGTTTAGGGTTTATGTTATTGACCTAATTGTTGTTTATAAGGTTGATGAGTTCGGATATTGTTGTCATTGGCAAAATTTGTCTATCTATCCAAGTGATGAGATACTTGCTAGACCAGTGAGTGAAAACTATAGAGTGTGATTGCAGAGTAGAGAAACTGGAAAGGATTTGCCTTAGGATATAGTGCTATTATCAAATCAGAGTTTTACCTGTTGTCTTCTAACCATTTCAATAGAAGGAAAATCCCTTTGCCGGGTAGCTTTAACATGATATATAGCCATCCCTTTGCCAGGTAGCCTTAAGTTCATTGAGTTCTTTAAATCCTCTAGCAAGGTTTCAACCTTTAACAGGGTATATAGCTATCCCTTAACCAGGTGATCTTTAACAAGATCATTTCCTAGAAGAGCCTTATTATAAATTATTTAACTGGATTAGGCTCCTAATAGAGAGAGCTTAAAAAAATTTCAAAACAAGCTTGAGGGTATTCATCCCTGCTGTGTTTTTTCCCATATGGGTTTCCAAGTGAAAAATTTGTGTATCATGAGTTATGCATTTTTTATGTGATGATTAAGTATTCTTTGTTTAAGTGATTATGCATGCAGAGCTAATGGTTATGGTATTGCTGAGATGTGACATACATATGTTTATGGGTGAAGTAGTTATCAAGTATTGAATGTATTTGAAGTATTCAGTTTTACTAGTTTATGTTGTCTGTAGTCTTACTATGTTTAACCAGTATTGCCATGGTTAAGTTTAGTAATGAAGACAACCAGCTAGCATTATTTTAATATGATAAGTTGCTGATAAGTTTTTGTATGTACTGATTCACCCTCCCCCTCCCAGTACCAGTTAGGGTATTTGTTGTTCATCATTTTTCATCAATTGGTATCAGAGAAACTCCAGGTCCTCGGTGATATAAGCTTAACCGCTTCAGGAAAAAGATCCCACCTTAATGATGAAGAGGGAAGGTCCTAAGTATAATAGAGATAACTTCAAAATTTGGAAAGACATAATGAAGATTTATATTAAGAGTTTGGGTGCTCAACACTGGAGCTATGTTGAGAATGTCTATGTAATCCCAACTGGTACTCTAACCGATGATCAGAAAAGAGAGATTCAAGAAAATGGGCAAGTCATGGAAGCCCTTATTAGCAGTTTGTCTGATATTGAGATCATTTATGTACAAGATAAGGACACTCCTAAGGATTTATGGGACACATTGGAAACTATTTATGGTGGTGATGATCATTTCAAGCAAGCTAAGGAAGAGAGCCTTAGAGGAAAATTTGAAGACATGAGGATAGTTGAAGGTGAAACCATTCAACAATATGGCATAAGGATCAAGACTGTTATCTAGGTCCCGGAGACAACTGAGAGGGGGGGGTGGATTAGTTGTCTAATAAATTCAAACCAAAAAACTTATTAACCAACTTAATGCTTAATACTAGTAAGACAGTTAAGTATGCCGGTAAACAGTGTTAACAAAAAATTGTTGTACCGGTAAGAATTAATGCATGAAACATAAGCACAAAGTCATCCACAACACATGACACCAATATTTGTACATGGAAACCCTGTAAAGGGAAAAACCACGGTGGGAAACCTTACCCACAATCAGATGATACTACTGTAGATAATATGTGTACAAAGAGGGGTCTGCACATGCAAAAAGGCCAACAGCCTAGAGCTCACTACTCAATCACAAATGGGAGTCACACTGACTATAGTTGGATGGTTAAATCCAATGAGAATGTACTGTACAAAATAGCATGTTCATATGCTGGATTCACTACCGGTGTAATGCTAATATGCTTCTACAAAAACCTAACTTCACCTTCAAATGATGTCTTCGTGTATACCTCTGCTTGATCTTGCATATACCTTCACAAAATTCTTTTTCACATTCCACATTTGATCTTACAAATAAGATCTTACATTTATACCATACCCTAAGACCAATTTTAGTAGGTCGACTCTACAAGATATTACAATAAAAACATTTTAAAAACAATACAATATCCGATGCAATAACCGATTGAACATGTCAGCTTAATGCATTTACAACAATAATAAATCATCTCCATAGCGTGCCATGCTAATTTGGAAAAGATAAATCTGTCGGTGTAACCCTAGATAACCTGGACCTATTTGCCGGTAAAAGTAAATATGCAAATAAGAATATACCAATGATTATTACTTCAAAGTAAAGTGTCCACATGATGTCTTCGACATTTCCAAGTGTCTTCCATGTCAATGCAGGTACCGATGAACATTATATCCTGCTAGTTAACCATATACCGGTAACTATTTGCCGGTGAATGTTGCTGGATCTCCAAAGTAGATGTATTTAGCAGGTGTTGACATCAATGACAAAACCATACCAAAATACCAACAATCTCCCCCTTTGGCATTGATGGCAACACAAGATGGAAAAACCATCAAAGTGCCAAAACAGAAATGCCAAGTACAAAAATCAACAATCTCCATTTCTCCTACTGGGAGTAATATGTGTTTATTCAAAGATTTATTTTCAATACCAATCTCTCATACCAATCTCTCCTCAAAAAGATAATGCATTTTTCATATATCTTTCCTTAATGTTTTTCCATATATCTCTCCCCCTTTGACATCAAATGCCAAAGTCACAAAAATTCAAGTTCATACAAAATACCAACCAATTCAATATACCAACTACTCCCCCTGGGAGGTAGCTTCCTCATCAAATACCAGAATAAAAGATTTGTCCATTTAATTCTGCCGGTTGATGACAATCATCAACTGTCTAAGTCTCTACCGGTGGAGGTAAGACTCTGAGCTGATCTCTGAGATACTCAAAAGTTTCCTTAGGCAAAGGTTTTGTGAAAATATCTACAAGTTGTTATTTAGTATTCACATAAACCAGTTTTATTTCCTTTTCTTCAACTTTTTCCCTTAGAAAATTTAGTTTGATAGAAACATGTTTTATTTTAGAATATAATACTAGATTTTTAGATATATCAATTGCTGCAGTGTTATCACAATATATAGTAATAGGTTCTTTGCATTTTACCTTTATGTCTTTCTGTAAAGCGGAAAATCGCGATCGAACCCTAGTTGTTCTCCCCTCTTCCAACTCCGAGGAGAGAGAAGGGAGGTTCGCTAGGATTCGATGGTTTTCACTTAGGGGAGAGACTTTACATTCAAAAGAGGGGTTGAAACTCATAAGATCCAATCCCACACAATGCAAGATTGGATGCTAAATGTGTTTCAAGGGTTAAGATAGCAAGGCTACCCTCTTTTGTAAAGAATGTTGATAGGAGAATTAAGCGAGGAATGCATAGAAAGTGATAAAGATTCGCTTATAAACTGAGATAGGAATACAGTATGAAGCTGCGGACCTGGAATTAGCAGTAAAATGTCGATACGGCGCTATCCTATAAATTTGAGCAAAAGTTGTCAAGACGATGGCGCCCGACGCCACGGTCCTTCGAAAAATCCGCGAAACGAAGGGAGATCTGTTCGTCTTTGCACAAGGATTCCAGATCTTCAATTTCAGCCGCGTACCTGCAACCTACACATAGAAAAGAAAAGACGATTAGGGGGTTAGGGATTAGGGGTTTGCCTTTAGGTCAAACCCCAGTTTTGGAATTAACCAAGAAATGAGCAAGTGCTGTAAATGTAAATGACTGTAAAACAAGTACTAATACCTTGTTCTAAGGATGTTTGTATCCTTATGTGCGAAGGTTTAGATGTTGTTGTTTGTTGTAGTAGTATGTTGTATGTAGCATGTAGTAAGTGATCTCCTCTTCAATGGTTGAATCCTTGTCTTGAATGCAACACTTAGCCTTGAATGGAGACTTGGAATGAATGCTTGAATGTTTGAATGCTTGAATGCTTGAGTATAGTTTCCACGCTTTGTACACATATCCTCCTCATGCCAAATGAGAGAGAAAAATGTAGTTTATATACTTGTCAATTAGGGCTGATAGATTGATTTTCCCGACCTTAGGCCGACCAGGAAATGTAATTTCCAAATTGCAAACAAAAAGACCCGCAATCTCCTTAGGAGACCGGGCCCAAAATAGGACCCAGGGACCAGGGCGCTCTGGTCCCACCTCCCGGGACAGCAGGGTGCAAGGAGGTTCAGGCCAGGGTACTTAAAAAAATGCAGTTTTTGGTGTCGTGAGCAAGTTTTGGGGTCTCCATTCAGGTTGCGTGTTGCGTCGCCATCGTGAAGACCAAAATGCAGTTGAAATTGCAAGTGTCGCAATTTTAGGATGCTACATTTAGCCCCCACTTTAGCTGGAGTATGTATGCTCATACTTCCGATAAAGTACAAGGAAACAACATTGAAAGACTTTCACCACGTCAAGGAGGCAAGATACACCAAGCCCGCAGTGGACTAAGGATCTTACGACTTCGATTGACAAAGTAAAAGGGAAGATCACGAGGGAGAACCATGACTATCAATAGTAAGGTTCCCTCACTATGAGTCATGCATGAAAGATATCAAAAATTTTCAAGGCAAGGTTAAATTTACCAAGAAATTTTCAAGTATCTTGAAAAGATATGAACGGGATGTATGCCCCCCTACGTTAAAGTGATCGCACATGCCTCACCGGGGGTGATTGTTTTAACGTAGTGATACATATAAAAAATGAGAAAGGAAAGGAGCACGTTATCGCAAGGATTTAGCCCCCAAGTGTGAGATAAACCCAAGGATAATATACACAAAACATAAAGCATGAGGTGACTTCAATTTCCTCGGGGTCAGTATGCTATATGATAATTCATGTATATATATCATATGTATGTATGCATAATTGTTCTTCATTCCCCAATCAAGGAAGGTCACCTAGAAGAAGGGAACACATGTGTCTTTTGAGTCAACATGAGAGAGATCGAGAGATCTCAACGCTTTGCATCATCCTCAAGTAGACAACACTAAGGACAACAAATAGAAGAATGAGAGTAACATATAGAAGAAGTAACACAAGAGAGGAGGAGAGAATCTGCTATGCTAATGTAACTAGTCTAGCACGTCATCTACCCCCCGATCTTGTTGATCAATGTTTCGGGAAGGCAGGGAACACGCTAGAGGAGGAACATCCAACACAGCAGATGGAGCTATCACAAGATCCAAACACGGGCTATGTTCATGTTCCGAGCCACATTGTTCTTGTCTAGGAGCTAGGATAAGTGCTTTAGAAAATTCATTAGATAAATGGTTATCAATATCAACAAGTTCATATTCACTGTCAGAAGCAAGAGGAGTAATATTTTCATCATGCATAACATTTTCATCTATATCATCATCAAGATTTATAAAAATAGGATCTTTAACTCGCACAGGATCAAGACCATCATGCATCTTATGTTTAGGAGATTTAGGCTCAATGTCCGGCTGAGGAGAAAATGGAATAATGCTTGTTGAAGGTGTTTTTGGAGATTGCAAAGTTTGAGCTCTAAGACGACGCTTTCGCCGACGTTCACGTGCAGAACGATTCCGTCTAGTCTTAGTAGGAAGTGGAGAAGATTGAGGAGGAGGAATGTTCTCATCCATAGCACTTGGGTGTTTAGGTTGTGGTCTCTTAGGTTGGATAATAGGAGAAGGAGAAGATCTCTTCTCTCTATAAAAAGAAGGAGGAGGAACTGCTCCATATAAGGGAAGAATATTTGGTTTAGGGAGAAGACCAAGTCCATCATGATGAGGAGGTATAGGTCTACTCTTAGGAAGTTTATTAGGCATAGACATAGTCACATCCATAGGGATGGGTTGGGAATCTTCTTGAGGAAAGACATTAGTTTTATCTTTCAAAGGAAGAACTTCCTTCTCAAGAATGATAGGAATGTCAAGTTTAGGTGTTCTAGGTTCACTTAGAGATAGGATCATATCTGTTTTCCACTTTTGATAAGATTTGAAAAGATGATCACTTCACGGAGGAAGAGATTGGAATTGTTTAGGCCAAAAGTAATCAATAGGAACGCTAGAAGTTCTTTCAGCTGGTTTAAAGAAACTATGATTGACAGTAACAACTTCACCATTATAGGGAAATTTTAAACACTTGTGAATAGGAGAAGCAATAGCTTTCATGGAAGATAGCCAAGGATAGCCAAGCTTCACACGAAATTGTTCGGAAGATGGAAAAATAGCAAAGTTCACATCAAGAGATTTGTTATGGACCTCAATAGGCAATGTAATAGAACCAATTGCAGGAGAAGAAAATGCATCAAACAGTTTCACAATCACATCTATTTTGTCATAGATCACTTGATTCAATTGCAAAGTAAAAAGAAATTCTTCAGTAATAACATTAACCATGCACGAAGGATCAATAAGCACTCCACGGCAAGGTGTATTCTTGACTTTTTCAACTATGTATAAAGGACCATCAGGTGCCCTAATGGTTTCACTAGAATCAAATGTGATGGAAGGTTCTTTAGGGATTTCTTGCTGCTCTACAAAGTTAATCACATTCGGGGTCATAGACACAAGACCATCAGATGAAAGAGAGGAATCATTAGCCTCAATTGCATTAGAGGTATGAGAAGGCAATGGATCAGTGAAAATCTGAAGATTTTGGTTAGGTGGAGCTACAGATGTGTTGCCTTTATCATTCACTCCAGAAACAGAGATAGTATTGTTATCAATCAAATCTTGAATTTTACCCTTTAAAGAAAAACATTTTTCAGTATCATGCCCAGGTTGACGATGAAAGTGACAAAAAGATTTGTTATCAAAATAAGGTGAAGTAATCTTTGCAGGATCAATTTGTCTTATAGGAGGAAGAGTAAGCACATTTTGTTCCAATAACTTATTCATAATACTATGCAATGATTCATTCAAAGGAGTATACTTTCTTTCTTTCTTGAAAAATTTAGAAATAGGAGGCACACCTAATGCTGCATTCACATTGTTGTTGATGATGTTTTCATTGAATTTGATGGAATCTCTGTTCGGTTTAAACTTCCCAAATGGTTGTTGACTGCTATCACCCTTATCACTCGGAGCCATAGGATGTGATTGTTCCATTTGACTCACAATCAGTTGATAATTGTGAAGAGTTGCACACAACTGTTGGAAAGAAGTAAACTCAGAAAACAGAAGTTTGTCTCGAATATCTTTTTGTAAATTAGAAATAAAGATTCTTTGAATATCATTATCAGGCACTGGAAAAGAAATTTGAGCATACAAATGCTTATATCTACCAATGAAATCAGTCACTTTTTCTTTAACACCTTGTTTACAATGCATTAAATCAATCAAAGTAACCTTAGGACTTATATTGTTTTGAAATTGTTGAATGAAAGCATTTGCAAGTTGTTCGAAAGAAGTAATAGAATAGGAAGGCAACGAGCAATACCATTGTAGGGCTTTGTCTCTTAATGTTCTAGTAAACAGTTTTGCAAGCAACCTTTGGTCATAAGCAAAATTAGTACAAATTGTTTGAAAAGTCTTAACATGTGTTAGAGGATCTCCTTTACCATTATAAAGTTCCAAATGCGGGATTTCAACATGTTTAGGAGGGATAGCTCGAACAATGTCAAGAGAAAGTGGGCTCGCAATGTCAAATATGGGCACACTAAACTTAGATTGATTCATAGAGGCAATTTGTTGCTGTAAAGAAGAGACAGTTTGTGCTAGATTGTTAATGGTCGCTTCAGTCGAAGAATTCATATTGGATGTGTTAGATTGAGATGGAGGTGTTATGTTATTGAAAGAAGGTAAAGAGTAAGGTGGTGGGACTCTATGATAATTAGTCATAGGAGATGATTGGATAGGAGGAACACTACAAGGAGGGATGGAATGGTTAAACGAATTGCCCCCTTGCGTCATGTTCATTTGTGGAGATGTAATAGGAACACTCATTGGAGGAATGAATGAAGAAGTCAGATTAAATGAAGGAAGAGGGTTAATTGAAGAAGAAGGGTTGCCCCCATGACTAGTGATCATAGGAGGAATGTCTTGTGTTGAAGTAGTCATTATGTTTGATGTAAAAGTAGGTATACTAGCAATAGGAGTCGTCAAAGGAATAGAATGATTGTCTTGAGTAGGAGGTTGTGTATAACCTAAGGTTTCGGCACAACTCTTCATAGGCATCACATTTGAATCCACAATGTGTGCAATACCATGCATAATATCAATTCCATTCTTATCACTTTGAAGCATACATTTTAGACCCTCAATTAAAGGAAGACCTTGACTATCAGGGTATTCTTGAGACATCCATTGTCAAAAATCGTCAAATTGGTTATCCAATTTCGAAAGTTGTTCTACGGAAACCTCATGGAGAGCTTCTTCATCATTAGGAGGATTAGAGGAATTACCCATGTCCTCGTTAAAAAGGCCATTCAAATTAGGTTCCATTTCCTCAGTAATTAAACCTCGGAAAGACTTAATTCTACGGCTTCGTCTAACGGGAATAGTGTAAGTAGGGCTTATTGTTGTAAAACTCATGCACTAAAAAGAGAGAGAAGATTTTGAATTTAGAGGTAGCAATTTTCAGTAAAATCAGCCAATCTTCTGGATTTAAGCTGTTAAATGCAATCACAACAGTCTCTCAAAATTTCGGAAAAACTGTCCGGGACTGTGGCACTCGGAGTGCAACACGGTCCTTGCAACTTTTTTCGAAATTTGCAGGGATGAAAGGTATGATGATTTTAGAGCTAATCTGAAAAAATTGAGTGATTTTACGATCTGTAGATAGGCCAAATTAAAGTTGCAATCTCGAAATTGAACCCTACCAAGATTGTCAAAAAATGCAAAATTTGAATTTTGAAAAAGAGAGGGAAACTGAAATTTTGAATTTTATGATTTTAGAGGGAATGTCAAGAGCAATGCAAATTTTGAAATTTGAAAATTGACTCAATTTCACGCAAAATTCAATTTTGAAAGCGGAAATCGAAGTTGTTGTAATTAAGCACTTAATTTCAAAAGTCACAAATTGCAAGAATTTGAATAAAGCACTGAAATTTTTAATGAATGATAACACACTTTTCAGATTTAGGACAGTAAGAACACAATTTTGACACAGAATTTCAATTTCAATGATTTTTAAATGTTTAGAAGCCTTAATCCAAGCAATCACAAGACCAACTTTGACTGTAATTTTGAAGGTGTTATAATTGATAAAATCAGCCAAAATTCTGAATTTTAGCAGAAAAACACAGTAAGATCTCGCTCCCGAAATTTCGGAAAAAATGTCGGGGACGATGGCGCTCGGCGCCACGGTCCTCGCAACTTTTTTCCAAATTTTCAGGGATGAAAGATATTGTGATTTTATTGCGGAATCCAAAGTTACAGCTGATTTGGAGATGTTTTGATCAGTGAAATTGTCGGACAAAGGTTGAATCAAGAGAGTTTCAAAAATTAGGGTTTTGACACTTAACCACTTAATTTTCAAAATCAAAGCACAAATATGAATTGACAATTTGTAATAGAAGGGCAGATCTGAAACAAGCATTTAACAATTAGACATTTCACAAGCTTAATTACTAAAAGGAAAATTTAGGGTTTTTATGCAATTACCCTCTAAAATTTTGTAAAAGATCAAACATAGAAATGTAATCAATTTTTTCAGATCTAAGCATGAAAAATCAGAAAGGATGTTCACGTCGGGTTCACCAAAATGTAAAGCGGAAAATCGCGATCAAACCCTAGTTGTTCTCCCCTCTTCCAACTCCGAGGAGAGAGAAGCGAGGTTCGATAGGATTCGATGGTTTTCACTTAGGGGAGAGAGTTTACATTCAAAAGAGGGGTTGAAACTCATAAGATCCAATCCCACACAATGCAAGATTGGATGCTAAATGTGTTTCAAGGGTTAAGACAACAAGGCTACCCTCTTTTGTAAAGAATGTTGATAGGAGAATTAAGCTAGGAATGCATAGAAAGTGATAAAGATTCGCTTATAAACTGAGATAGGAATACAGTATGAAGCTGCGGACCTGGAATTAGCAGTAAAATGTCGATACGACGCTGTCCTATAAATTTAAGAAAAAGTTGTCAGGATGATGGCGCCCGGCACCACGGTCCTCCAAAAAATCCGCAAAACGAAGGGAGATCTATTCGTCTTTGCACAAGGATTCCAGATCTTCAATTTCAGTTGCGTACCTGCAACCTACACACAAAAAAGCAAAGACGATTGGGGGGTTAGGGATTAGGGGTTTGCCTTTAGGTCAAACCCCAGTTTTGGAATTAACCAAGAAATGAGCAAGTGCTGTAAATGTAAATGACTGTAAAACAAGTACTAATACCTTGTTCTAAGGATGTTTGTATCCTTATGTGCGAAGGTTTAGATGTTGTTGTTTGTTGTAGTAGTATGTTGTATGTAGCATGTAGTAAGTGATCTCCTCTTCAATGGTTGAATCCTTGTCTTGAATGCAACACTTAGCCTTGAATGGAGACTTGGAATGAATGCTTGAATGTTTGAATGCTTGAATGCTTGAGTATAGTTTCCACGCTTTGTACACATATCCTCCTCATGCCAAATGAGAGAGAAAAATGTAGTTTATATACTTGTCAATTAGGGCTGATAGACTGATTTTCCCGACCTTAGGCCGACCAGGAAATGTAATTTCCAAATTGCAAACAAAAAGACCCGCAATCTCCTTAGGAGACCGGGCCCAAAATAGGACCCAGGGACCAGGGCGCTCTGGTCCCACCTCCCGGGACAGCAGGGTGCAAGGAGGTTCAGGCCAGGGTACTTAAAAAAATGTAGTTTTTGGTGTCGTGAGCAAGTTTCGGGGTCTCCATTTAGGTTGCGTGTTGCGTCGCCATCGTGAAGACCAAAATGCAGTTGAAATTGCAAGTGTCGCAATTTTAGGACACTACACTTTCAACATTTGCTTAAGCCAAAGTACCTATGTACAGTTTGTTACTACTACAACATATTCTAATTCTGCTGTTGATAAAGATGTACAACTCTATTTCTTACTTAACCAAGAAACTAATCTCTTTCCAAGAAAGAATGCTCCTCCAGTGGTGCTTTTTCTATTATCCACATCTCCTGCCTAGTTTGCATCTGTGTATGCATATAGATCAAAATTTTCATCTTTAGGATACCATAATCCAAGATTTGTTGTGCCTTGTAAGTACTGGAAAATCCTTTTTACTGTTGATTCATGATTTTCCCTAGGATTACTCTGAACTCTAGAAACTATACATACTGCATTCATAATATCAGGTCTAGTTTGTGTCAAATACAGTAAACCTCCTATCATAGATTTGTATCTAGTTGGATTAATAGGTGTAGATTCATCCCTTTGAGATAATTTGTCATTTGTAGTCATAGGTGTGCTTACCGGTTTAGAGTTCTCCATCCCAAATTTCTTGAGTAGCTCTTCAAGTACTTAGATTGACTCAAAAATATGCCTTTATCAGTCTGTAAAATCTGCAATCCTAAAAAGAGTTTTATTTCTCCAATCATAGACATTTCAAATTCATGTTGTATTTTAAGAGAAAATACTTTGCATTATCCATCTTCTCCTCCAAAGATTATATCATCAACAAATACTTCCATAATCAAGATATCATCATTAGTTACTTTGTAATATAAATTGCTATCTGCATTTCCTTTAGTAAAACCAATCTTTAAAAGATACTTATCCAATCTTGCATACCAGGCTCTTGGAGCTTGTTTTAGTCCATATAGAGCTTTTCTTAATCTGCAAACCATATCATTGTCATTTGTCAAAGAAAATCCATCAGGTTGTTCAATATAGACTTCCTCTTCAAGATCTCCATTCAAAAATGCACATTTAATATCCATTTGATAAACTTTGTAATCCTTGTGAGCTGCAAGGCCAAGAATAATCTAACTGCCTCAATTCTGGCTACCGATGCAAAGGTTTCATTGTAATCAACTCCTTCTTTATGAGAATATCCCTTACACACTAGTCTTGCTTTATTTCTGACAACCTTACCATCTTCATTGAGTTTGTTTCTAAATACCCATTTGGTTCCAATTACATTTTTATTTTTTGGCTAGGGAACTAATGTCCAAGTATTATTTTTCTCAATTTGTCCTAATTCTTCTTCCATAGCTTTAATCCAAAATTTATCTTCACATGCCTCATTGATAGATAATGGTTCAATTTGAGAAATAAGACATACCTCTTCATTAGCCAATATTCCTCTTGTCATGACTCCTTTAAATTTGCTTCCAATTATCTGATCTTCAGAATGATTCAGTCTTACATACCGGGGTGTCTTAGTTTGTTGTTGTTCTTCAATTACTGTTGAATCCTCTGATGATACCGAAGTAACTGGATCATCATTCTGTACTAGTGGATTTACTATTGATTCATTTGTCATAATTTATGTTACCAGTTCAGAGTCTATATACCTTGAAGTTCCTTTGAATTGTTCATCATTTGTACTTTCAACAATTTTCTGTAATCTTTTATTAAAACATATATAAGCTTTACTCTTAGATGAATAACCAAGAAATATTCCTTCATCACTTCTAGGATCAAACTTGCCAATATACTCATCTCTTCTAATATAACATTTACTTCCAAAAATTCTGAAATACTTAAGAGTAGGAGTATTACCAAACCATAGTTCATGAGGGGTCTTACCGGTTTCACCTTTGATGTGAACTTTGTTGAATGTATATACAACAGTGCTTACTGCCTCTCTCCAGTACACGTGGTAGATTTGCTTCTGATAACATACTTCTTGCTGCATCCAAAATAGTTTTGTTTTTCCTTTCAACAACTCCATTCTGTTGTGGTGTCCGAGGTGCCGATAACTGTCTTTTGATTCCATTTACTTCATAGAATGTATTAAAATCTCTAGATGTGAATTCTCCTCCTTGATCTGATCTTAAACATGTAATTTTCTTACCAGTTTCATTTTCAACCATTGCTTTGAATAGCTTGAACTTCCCAAGTGCTTCTGATTTTTCTGTGAGAAAAGTAACCCAACACATTCTAGAATAATCATCAATAATTAGCATGAAATATCTATCACCTTGTAAGCTTTTAGTTCTGGCTGGACCACATAAATTAGTGTGAATTAAATCAAGAGCATTATTGGATTTTTCTGGAATACTTTTGAAACTAGCTCTAACTTGTTTTCCAAATTGACATTCCTTGCAAATTGTATTATGAGGTTTCATAATTTTAGGTAGATCTCTAACTGCCTTAGGAGTACTGATTTTTACCATGCAATCAAAATTTACATGACATAGTCTTTTATGCCATAGCCAACTTTCATCTATATGAGCAATTAAGCATGCCTTTTCACTGTTATTCAAATGAAAGATATTACCTCTAGTCTGATTTCCGATTGCAATTTCCAAACCAGTTCTATTCATGATTTTGCATTTTCCATTTTTAAATTGTAACGGAAAACCTTTCTCAACTAATTGACCAACACTTAAAAGATTATGTTTTAATCCTTCAACATAGTAGACATTGTCAGTGTTATGTTTACCATCAAGAGATATTGAACCCTTACCTTTGATTAAACAGGCTTTGTCATCTCTGAATGTTACTAAACCTCCATTGTATTCTTGAAAGTTCAAGAATTTACCTTTGTCTCCAGTCATGTGATGTGAGCATCCTGAGTTAATAATCCATTCATCCTTTGATTCAACTTTAGCTGCTAGGGCTTGTTCTACCGGTTGAGCAATAGGTACTGGTTGATCTTCTGTTATAGCAACAAAGACCCATCTGTTGTCTGTTGGATCCTCATCAGAATCATCAGTCACACCTTCATCAGCAATGTAACAAGATTTATCTTTGTTTTTCTTAAATCTGTATCTCTGATATTCAGGATTAGGTTTGTATGTCCTTCTAGCTTCTTCTCTTAGTCTAGCATGTCTATCAGGGCATCTTGAATCCATATGACCAATCTTATTGCAGTTGAAACATTTAAAGGGTGCTTTACCTTCATACTTACTTCCAATTGGACCTTTTGGCATTTTTCTTGCAAATAGTGCTTCAAGTTCTTCAAGCTCTTCATTCTCCTTCCTGCTTTCTTCAAGTTCTCTTGCATAGAAGGCTCTCTAGTCTGATTTGTCAAAAGATGGAGCAGATGATGTTGATGCTTTGAAGGCCAAATCAATTTTTATAGTAGGAACAGGACCAAATTCCTCAATTTCAAAAGCTGAAAGTTTTCCAATCAATGTATCCCTAGTTACTGATGTATTAGGCATTGTTCTCAACTCATTAATAGTAGTAACCTTCATTTTATATGTCGGTGGCAAACCTCTTAATATTTTTGAAACAATCTCATCTTCACTCAAGGTTCCTCCACAACATTTGATACCTAAAACAATTTCATTTACTCTTTCCATAAAAGCAGAAATTCTTTCATCTTCTTCCATTTTCAGATGTTCATACCTGACTCGGAAACTTTCAAGTTTTGCAATTTTGACTATGGAATCCCCTTCATTCAGTGTTTCCAAATGATCCCAAATAGCTTTTGCAGTAGATCTATCTGATAATCCCACGATTTGTTGATATGATAATGCGCTCAAAAATGCTTCTCTTGCTTTGCAATCATTTTCTTCATCTTTAGCTAAAGTAATGGGAGCAGTCTGACCAACTACAACTGTAGTATAACCATTCTTAGTAACTTCCCAGATGTCTTTACCAATACAATTCAGATGTGTCTCCATTCTAATTTTCCATATCCCATAGCTGGTTCCATCAAGTTTAGGACTATCCCTTCTGAAATAATTAGTAGACATTGGATCTCCTCAAGTTGTTAAACTTCTGCAAAAGGAGGACAATGCTTTGATACCAATTGTAGGTCCCAGAGACAACTAAGAGGGGGGGGCGAATCAGTTGTCTAATAAATTCAAACCAAAAAACTTATTAACCAACTTAATGCTTAATACCAGTAAGACAATGAAGTATGTCGGTAAATAGTGTTAACAAAAAATTGCTGTACTGGTAAGAATTAATGCATGAAACATAAGCACAAAGCCATCCACAACACATGACACCAATATTTGTACGTGGAAACCCTGTAAAGGGAAAAACCATGGTGGGAAACCTTATCCACAATCAGATGATACTACTACAGATAGTAAGTGTACAAAGAGGGGTTTGCACATGCAGAAAGGCCAACAGCCTAGAGCTCACTGCTCAATCACAAATGGGAGTCACACTGACTATAGTTGGATGGTTAAATCCAATGAGAATGTACTGCACAAAATAGCATCTTCATATGCTAGATTCAGTACCGGTGTAATGCTGATATGCTTCTACAAAAACCTAACTTCACCTTCGAATGATGTCTTCGTGTATACCTCTGCTTGATCTCGCATATACCTTCACACAATTATTTTTCACATTCCACATTTGATCTTACAAATAAGATCTTACATTTATACCATACCCTAAGACCAATTTTAGTAGGTCATCTCTACAAGATATTACAATAAATTTTTTTTACAAACAATACAATATCTGATGCAATAACCGATTGAACATGTCGGCTTAATGCATTTACAACAATAATAAATCATCTCCATAGTGTGCCATGCTGATCTGGAAAAGATAAACTTGCCGGTGTAACCCTAGATAGCCTGGACCTATTTGCCAGTAAAAGAAAATATGCAAATAAGAATATACCAATGATTATTACTTCAAAGTAAAGTGTCCACATGATGTCTTCGACATTTCCAAGTGTCTTCCATGTCAATGCAGGTACCGGTGAACATTATATCCTACCGGTTAACCATATACCGGTAACTATTTGCACAATTTACTGTTTACCGGTGAATGTTGCTAGATCTCCAAAGTAGATGTATTTAGTAGGTGTTCACATCAATGAAAAAACCATACCAAAATACCAACATGTTATTGGAGATATCAAGAGCACTGGTGGAACAATCGATGATGCCACCATTGTCAGTAAAGTTTTAAGATCACTATTATCGGTCTATGCAATCAGGGTTGCTGCTATTCAGGAACTAAGGTCTATTGACAAAACCAAGGTATCCTTAGACTCTATCATTGCATAGTTGACTACATATGAGTTGAATAGCTATGATGGCAGTGTTTAGAAGACTGAGTTAGCTTTTAGAGCATTTGTTGCACCAATCAGAAAAGGAGAAGAAGTAAGTACAAGTTATGAATCCATGCAAAGCATAGGTATCGATGACGAAGAGATTCTAATGGACTTTGAAGCTGTTCTTGCCAAGAGACTTCCAAAAGGCAATGAAAAATACAAAGGTAAGCTTCCTTTAAATTGTTTTTCCTACAATAAGTTAGGACATATACCTGTTAACTGTCCTAACAATGACAATAAGGATAAACCGGATAGGTTTAGAAAGTATAAAAGAGGAAATAGAAGAAATTGTGTTGTTTAAGTGGATGAAGGTGTTATTGATGAAGAATCTAAGGATGAAGAGAATGAGGACATAGTGTTTGTAGTTGTAAAGGAAGAAGTGTCTGACAAGAAAGCACTTGTCTCTCGCATTGACAACTCTAATGAGTGGATTATTGATAGTGGTTGTTCTCACCACATGACTGGTGATCAGAGAAAGTTTCTATCTCTAGAAGAATATGATGGAGGTGTTGTTAGATTTGGGAATGATGCACCATGCTTGGTAAAAGGAAAAGGATCCATCTCACTAAATGGAAAGAGCATTGCAGATGATGTCTACTGGGTAGAAGCTCTTAAGCATAACATGTTGAGTGTTTCTCAGCTAAATGATAAAGGATTCATTCTGGATTTCAAAGGTGAAGTCTGCAATATATTTGGAAAGAGTGATGAAATTATTGCCACCGGTAAGCAGACCAAAGGTAACTTGTTTCAATTGAATGCCAAGATAAGTCGGTGTCTGATGGAAAAGTTTTATGACAATTGGATATGGCATAGGAGACTTTATCATATGAACTTTGATAATATTGCAAAGGCTAGTAAGATCAAGGCTATAAGAGGATTGCCTTTGTTGAACAAACTGAAAAATTCTTTGTGCAGAGAATGTCAACTTGGGAAGA
Organism: Cryptomeria japonica; assembly: GCF_030272615.1. Taxonomy (NCBI): domain Eukaryota; kingdom Viridiplantae; phylum Streptophyta; class Pinopsida; order Cupressales; family Cupressaceae; genus Cryptomeria; species Cryptomeria japonica. Next base: position 583,684,290 of record NC_081413.1, read on the forward strand.
TGTTTTCCTCAACTTTCAAAGGTAATTCTTTTTCAGCAGAAAACTTACTTGATCTTGTGCATACTGATTTGTGTGCTCCTATGAAAACTAGAAGTATTTAAGGAGATAGGTATTTCATGATTCTTACTGATGACTGCTCAAGAATGATGTGGGTCACATTCTTGAAAGACAAGTCTGAGGTGTTTGGAAAGTTCAAAGCCTTTAGACCATTAGTAGAGAAGGAAAGTGGTCAAAATATAAAATGCCTAAGAGTTGATCAAGGAGGTGAATTCACTTCTGATGAATTAAATAAGTATTGTAAAGATAACAGTATCAAGAGGCAATTGTCTACCCCAAAGACACCTCAACATAATGGCATAGCAAAAAGGAATAACAAGACCGTAGTTGAAGCGGCCAGAACAATGCTAATCCAAGGAAAGGTTGCTCACACTTTTTTGAGAGAAGCGATCAGCACTACAGTCTATACTATGACCTGGGTACTCATCAAGAAAGGTAGAGTTAAAACCCCTTATGAGTATTAGACCAAGAAGACTCCCACTATGAGCTATTTTAAAGTATTTGGTAGTAAGTGTTACATCAAGAGAGGTGAGCATCTGAGAAAGTTTGATGCTAAATGTGATGAAGGAATATTTCTGGGTTATTCCACTAAGAGTAAATATACAAATGCTACAATAACAGAACACAAAAAATTGTTGAGAGTATCAATGTCAAGGTTGATGAATCCCCTGAGGAACCTAAGGAAACCTAGAGTGAGGAAGTCGAAGATGAATTGGGTGTAGCCTTCTGGGAAGCGGTTAAGAAAGAAAAGTAAAGATCTCAGTGTTCCTATACTGGTAGAAGCTGCAGTAGGTGAAGAAGAAGAAGTAAGTAAAGAAGAAGAGGAAAAGCTAGCAAAACCAGCTAGAGTCATTCATAGATATGTAAAATTACATCATGATCCAAAGAAGATCATAGGAGATAAAGATGCAGGGATACTCACAAGAAGAAAGGTGAAAGAAAAATCTTGCATGATTTCTGAATTGGAGTCTAGACTTCCATAGAAGCACCTACATATGAAGACTAGATTAAGGCAATGGAAGAGGAGCTAGACCAAATAGAAAATAATGCAACATGGTCCTTGGTACCCAGACTAGAACATAAGAATGCCATAGGTACCAAATGGGTCTTCACAAATAAGCTAAATGAAGAAGGCATAGTTGTGAGGAACAAGGAAAGACTTGTATGCAAGGGATATGGTCAGGAAGAGGGACAAGACTATGGAGAAACCCTTGCTCCTGTGGCTAGATTGGAAGGTGTCTGAATGCTACTTGCATTTGTAGCATTCAAGGGATTTAAGGTTTACCAAATGGATGTGAAGTCTGCATTCTTGAATGGAATCCTAGAAGAGGAAGTGTATATTGAGCAACTAGATGGGTTTGCCTTATTAGAAGGTAGTAATATGGTGTGTAGATTACACAAATCCTTGTATGGATTGAAACAACCTAGGGCATGGTATGAACATTTACACTCTCATCTTGTGAAAATAGGATTTCAGAGAACAAGTGAGGATAGCAACATCTACTTGAAATCTCAAGGTGATCAGATTCTTATCTATGAAGTATTTGTAGATGACATAATATTTGGAGGAGATAATGAAATGAGTCATGCATTTGCAAACAAAATGAAGAAAGAGTTTGAGATGTCTCTCATTGGAGAGATAAAGTTATTCATTGGTTTACAGATTCAACAAATAAAAGAGGGTATCTTTATTACCCAGTCTAAGTATGTTAAAGAGGTATCGAAGACCTTTGGCATGGAGGAGAGAAAACCGGTTAGTACACCAATGGTGACTGGCTATAAACTGACTAAGGAAGATGATTCAAAATTAGTGAATGAGAAGGAGTACCAGTCAATGATCAGCAGGTTGCACTATGTGGTGCACAATAGACCAGATATTGCTCATGCAGTGGGCATAGTAGCTCATTTTTCAGAAAAGTCCAAGAGAACCCCACTTGGTAGTAGTCAAGAGGATTCTTAGATACCTCAATGAGACTGTTGACTATGGATTGTGGTATCCATACAGTAGTGATTTTAATCTCAAGGTATTTTCCAATGTAGAATGGGGAGGTAATGTGGACATCTAGAAAAGAACAACTAGTGGAGCGTTCTTTCTTGGCGGAAGACTAGTCTCATGGATGAGTAAGAAGTAGAGTTGTACTTCTAAGTCTATAGTTGAAGCAGAGTATGTAGCTGCATTTATGAACTACACTCAGGCAATCTGGATGAAACATGTATTGGATGGTTTGAAAGTACCTATATCTAAACCAATAAGTATATTTTGTGACAATACTAGTGCAATCAATATTTCCAAGAATCTAGTATTGCATGCTATAACTATGAACATTGAGCTCAAGTATAATTTCTTGAGATAGAAGGTTCAAAATAGAGAGGTTGTATTACAACATGTTTCTAGTAAGGAGTAACTAGCAGACATATTCACTAAGCCCTTATCGAAGACTACATTTACCTATTTGAGAGGTAAATTAGGGGTTTTCCCCCTTCATGAAGTAAACTAAAGATGTTTGCTCCATATTAGTTAGGTATTACAGTGATAAATCTTTCAGGATTGATTTGTTGAAGGACACTACTCCATAGGGGGAGAAACATAGTGAAGTATGGGAGCTTGTACCTCCACTTTGGCATTATTGTCAATAGGGGAAGAAGATATCTGATGTATTATATCTGATAGAGATATTTTAGTTACACTAGTCTATGATGTTTTTTTTCATTGCAATGCTATAGTAAGTAAGTATTTCCATCAATGCCAAAGGGGGAGATTGTTGGCATATGATGAAACCGGTATGATAATAATATATGTTGTCATTGATGTCAATAAGCATAGGTCAACCGGTATGAAGATTGGAAGAAGTTGTTAATAATGATTGAGTTGGAGAACCGGTATGAAGAGATGTAGTGAACCGGTGTTAGGGTTTCACTAAGTGTGACTATCGGTTGGTAGTCTCAGCTCTAGGGTTTCCGGTTTGGCAATCTAGCTTGTGTGATGCAATCGATGATATTCTGTGATGAGTTAGCTAATAAATGAGGATGAGATCAAGATGCCAAGCTAGTTTTGTGCACATGAAGGATTTCCTTGAGGATCTTGCATATGAAGATAGAGTGCATTAAATGTCTACCTCAAGAATGAACATTCTTCTTAGTGGTATGAGAAGAAAGTGTGATGGGTTACTGATTTCTATGTACGGTGAAAAATGGACGATGCAGATTGACTTATGATTTGTTTAGGATTATTTCATTCTATGAAAGGTGTTTGGAGGGTCAGGATTGGACTCCTTGTAATTGTAAACCTAAGATGCTTAGGGTTTAGGGTTTATGTTACCAACCTAATTATTGTCTACAAGGTTGATGAGTTCTAATATTGTTGTAATTGGCAAAATTTGTCTATGTATCTGAGTGATGAGATACTTGCCAGACCAGTGAGTGAAAAATGTAGAGTGTGATTGCAGAGTAGAGGAACTAAAAAGGATCTTCCTTAGCATACAGTGATGTTATCGAATCAGAGTTTTACCTGTTGTCTTCTAACCATTTCATCAAAAGGAAAATCCCTTTTCTAGGTAGCTTTAACAAGCTTATTGTAAAACTTCTAACCAGGTGACTCAAGTTCATTGAGTTCTTTAAATCCTCTAGCAAGGTTTCAACATTTAACAACGTATATAGCCATCCCTTAACCAGGTGATCTTTAATAGGATTGGTTCTTAGAAGAACCTTATTGTAAAGTCTTTAACTGGACTAGGATCCTAACAGAGTGAGCTTCAAAAGATTTCAAAACAAGCTTGTGGGTATTCATCACCATCGTGGTTTTTCCCATTAGGGATTCCATGTGAAAAATCTGTGTGTCTTGAGTTGTGCATTTTTCATGTGATGATTAAATATTCTTTGTTCAAGTGATTATGCATGCAGAGCTAATGGTTATGGTATTGCTGACACACCACATACATATGTTTATGGATGGAGTAGTTATCAAGTATTGAATATATTTCAAGTATTCAGTTTTACTAGTTTATGTTGCCTGTAGTCTTACTGTGTTTAACCAGTATTGCCATGGTTAAGTTTAGTGATGAAGACAACTAGTTAGCATTTTTTTAACTTGATAAGTTACTGAGAATTTTTTGTATGTATCGATTCACCCCCCCCTCTCAGTACCAATTAGGGTATTTTTTGTTCATTATTATTCATCAATTGGTATTAGAGCAACTCCAGGTCCTCGATGATATAAGCTTAACCAGTTGAGGAAAAAGATCCCACCTTAATGATGAAGAGGGAAGGTCCTAAGTTAAATAGAGATAAATTCAAAATATGGAAGGACATAATGAATATCTATATTAAGAGTTTGGGTGCTCAACAATGGAGCTATGTTGATAATGTCTATGTAATCCCAACTAGTACTCTACCTGATGATCAAAAAAGAGAGATTCAAGAAAATGGGTAAGTCATGGAAGCCCTTATTAGCAGTTTGTCTGATATTGAGTTCATTTATGTAGAAGATAAGGGCACTCCTAAAGATATATGTGACACATTGGATACTATTTATGGTGGCGATGAGCATGTCAAGCAAGCTAAGGAAGAGAGACTTAGAGAAAAATTTGAAGACATGAGGATGGTTGAAGGTGAAACCAATCAACAATATGGCATAAGAATCAAGACTATTGTTGGAGATGTCAAGAGCACTGGTTGAACAATCGATGATGCCACCATTGTCAGTAAAGTTTTGAGATCACTCTTACTGGTCTATGCAATCAAGGTTGCTACTATTCAGGAACTAAGGTCTATTGACAAAACCAAGGTATCCTTAGACTCTATCATTGCAAAGATGACTACATATGAGTTGAGGATGAAGAGAATGGCGACATAGTGTTTGTAGATGTAAAGGAAGAAGTATCTGACAAGAAAGCACTTTTCTCTCGCATTGAAAAATCTAATGAGTGGATTATTGATAGTGGTTATTCTCTCCACATGACTGGTGATCGAAGAAATTTTCTATCTTTATAAGAATATGATGGAGGCATTGTTAGATCTGGCAATGATACACCATGCTTGGTAAAAAGGAAAAGGATCAATCTCACTAAATGGAAAGAGCAGTGCGGATGATGTCTACTATGTAGAAGGTGCTAAGCATAACCTGTTAAGTGTTTTTCAACTAAATGATAAAGGACTCATTCTTGAGTTCAAAGGTAGATTTTGCAACATAATTGGAAAGAGTGATAAACTTATTCCCACCAATAAGAAGACCAAAGGTAACTTATTTCAATTGAATGCCAAGATAAGTCAGTGTCTGATGGAAAAGTTTTATGTCAGTTAGATATGGCATAGGAGACTTTGTCATATTAACTTTGATAATATTGTAAAGGCTAGTAAGATCAAGGCAGTAAGAGCATTTCCTTTGCTAAACAAACTAGAGAATTCTTTGTGCAGAGACTGTCAACTTGGGAAGATGTCTTCCTCAACATTCAAACGTAACTCTTTTTCAGCAGAAAAATTACATGATCTTGTGCATACTGATTTGTATGATCCTGTGAAAACTAGATGTATTCAAGGAGATAGGTATTTCATGATTCTTACTGATGACTGCACAAGAATGATGTGGGTCACATTCTTGAAAGACAAGTTTGAGGCCTTTGGAAAGTTCAAAGCCTTTAGAGCATTAGTAGAGAAGGGAAGTGGTAAAAAGATCAAATTCCTGAGAACTAATCAAGGAGGTGGATTTACTTCTGATGAATTCAACAAGTACTATGAAGATAAAAAAATCAAGAGGCAGTTGTCTTCCCCAAGAACACCTCAACAAAATGGCATAATAGAAAGGAATAACAGGACTGCAGTTGAAGCAGCTAGAACAATGATGATCTAAGGAAAGGTTGCTCACACTTTTAGGAGAGAAGCGATGAGCACTACAGTCTATACTATGAACCGGATACTCATCAAGAAACGTAGAGTTAAAAACCTTATGAGTATTGGACTGAGAAGACTCCCATTGTGAGCTATTCTAAAGTATTTTGTATTAAGTGTTACATCAAGAGAGGTGAGCATCTGAGCAAGTTTGTTGCTAAATGTGATGAAGGAATATTTTTGGGTTATTCCACTAAGAGTAAAGCTCTCAAATGCTACAATAATAGAACACAAAAAATTGTTGAGAGTATCAATGTCAGGGTTGATGAATCCCTTGGGGAATCTGAGGAAACCTACAGCGAGGAAGTGGAAGATGAACTGGGTGTAGCCTTCTGGGAACTAGTTAAGAAAGAAACAAGTAAAGATCTCAGTGTTCTTGTATTAGTAGAAGCTGTAGTAGATGAAGAAGAAGAAGTAAGTGAAGAAGAAGAGGAAAAGTTAGTAGAACCAGCTAGAGTCATTCCTAGATATGTGAAATTACATCATGATCCAAAGAAGATCATAGGAGATAAAGATGCAGGGATACTCACAAGAAGATAGGTGAAATAAAACTTGCATAATTTCTAAATTGGGTCCCAAGACTTCCAGAGAAGCACTTACATATGAAGACTTGATTAAGGCAATGGAAGAGGAGCTAGACCAAATAGAAAAGAATGCAACATGGTCATTGGTACCTAGACTAGAATATAAGAATGTCATAGGTACCAAATGGGTCTTCAAGAATAAGCTAAATGAAGAAGGCACAGTTATGAGGAACAAGGAAAGACTTGTATGCAAGGGATATGCTCAGGAAGAGGGAGAAGGCTATGAAGAAACCTCTGGTCCTATGGCTAGACTAGAAGGTGTTCGAATGCTACTTGCATTTGTAGCATTCAAGGGATTTAAGGTTTACCAGATGGCTGCGAAGTCTGCATTCTTGAATGGAATCCTAGAAGAGGAAGTGTATATTGAGCAACCAGATGGGTTTGCCTTATCAGAAGATAGTAACATGGTGTGTATATTACACAAAGCCTTGTATGGATTCAAACAAGCACCTCGGGAATGGTATGAACGTTTACACTCCCATCTTGTGAAAATAGGATTTCAGAGAACAAGTGAGGATAGAAACATCTATCTAAAATTTGAAGGTGATCAGATTCTGATCTGTGAAGTATTTGTAGATGACATAATCTTTGGAGTAGATGATGAAATGAGTCATGCATTTGTAGATGAAATGAATAAAGAGTTTGAGATGTCTCTCACTGCAGAGATAAAGTTCTTCATTGGTTTATAGATTCAGCAAACGAAAGAGGGTATCTTTATTACCCAGTCCAAGTATGTAAAAGAGGTATTGAAGACCTTTGGCATGGAGGAGAGAAAACCGGTTGGTACACCAATGGTACTAGCTGTAAACTAATTAAGGAAGATTATTTAATGTTAGTGAATAAGAAGGAGTACCGGTTAATGATTGATAAGCTACAGTATGTTGTGCACAACAAACCAGAGATTGCTCATGTAGTGGGCATAGTAGCTCATTTTCAAAATCAAGAGGATTCTTAGGTACTTGAAAGGGACTGTTGACTATGGATTGTGGTATCCATACATTGTAGATTTTAATATTAGTGTATTTACCGATGTAGATTGGGGAGGTAATGTGGACAACTGGAAAAGCACAATCAGTGGAGTGCTCTTTCTTGGTGGAAGACTAGTCTTTTGGATGAGTAAGAAGCAGAGCTATACTTCTCGGTCTGCAACTGAAGTGGAGTATGTAGCAACATTTATGAAATGCACTCAGGCAATCTGGATGAAACATGTATTGGATGGTTTCAAAGTATCTATATCTGAACTGATGAGTATATTTTGTGACAATACTAGTGCAATCAATATTTCCAAGAATCATGTATTGCATGCTAGAACTAAGCACATTGAGTTCAAGTATCATTTATTGAGAGAGAAGGTTCAAAATAGAGAGTTTGTATTACAACATGTTTCCAGTAAGGAGCAACTACCAGACATATTCACTAAGCCCTTACTGAAGACTACATTTACCTATTTGAGAGGTGAATTAGGGGTTTTGCCCCTTCATGAAGTAAACTAAAGATGTGTGCTCCACAATAGTCAAGTATGACAATGGTAAATCTTTCAGGATTAATATGTTGAAGGATGCTCCTCCATAGGGGGAGCAACATAGTGAAGTATGGGAACTTGTACCTCCTCTTTGGCATTGTTGTCAATATGGGGAGAAGATATATAATAGGGGGAGAAGATATCTAATGTATGATATCTGATGCGGATATTTTAGTTGCACTGGTCTATGATGTTTTTTTTTTCATTGCAATGCTACGCTAAGTAAGTATTACCATCAATGCCAAAGGGGGAGATTGTTGGCATATGATGAACCAATATGATAATAATATATGTTGTCATTGATGTCAATAAGTATAGGTCAACCAGTATGAAGATTGGAAGAAGTTGTTATTACTGATCAAGTTAGCAAACCAGTATGAAGAGATGTAGTGAACCAATGTCAAAGTTTCACTAAGTGTGACTACTGGTTGGTAGTCTCAGATCTAGGGTTGCCAGTTTGGAAATCTAGCTTGTCCGATGCAATCGATGATATTCTATGATGAGTTAGCTAAGAAATGAGGATGATATTGAGATGTTGCGTCCATTTTGTGCACGTGAAGTATTTCCTTGAGGATTTTGCATATGAAGATCAACTGCATTAATTGTCTACCTCAGGAATGAACATTCTTCTTAGCAGTATGAGAAGAAAGTGTGATGGGTTACTGATTTCTATGTGTGGTGAAAAATGGACGATGCAAATTGACTTATGATGTGCTTAAGATTATTTCATTCTATGAAAGGTGTTTGGACGGTTAGGATTAGACCACTTGTAATTGTAAACCTAAGATACTTAGGTTTTAGGGTTTATGTTACTAACCTAATTGTTGTCTATAAGGTCGGTGAGTTCTGATATTGTTGTCATTGGCAAAAGTTGTCTATGTATCTGAGTGATGAGATACTTGCCAAACCAATGAGTGAAAATTGCAGAGTAGAGGAACTGAAAAAGGATCTGCCTGAGCATATAATGTTGTTATTAGATCAGAGTTTTACCTATTGTCTTCTAAACATTTCAAAAGAAGGAAAATCCCTTTGCCGGGTAGCTTTAACACGCTTATTGTAAAACCTCTAACTAGGTGATTCAAGGTCATTGATTTCTTTGAATCCTCTAACAAGGTAACCTTTAACAGGGTTTCAACCTTTAATAGGGTATATAGCCATCCCTTAACCAGGTGATCTTTAACATGATCGGTTCCTAGCAGAACCTTATTGTAAAGTCTTAAACCAGACTAGGATCATAACAGAGTGAGCTTCAAAATATTTCAAAACAAGCTTGTGGGTATTCATCCCCACTGTTGTTTTTCCCATTTGGGTTTCCACGTGAAAAATCTGTGTGTCATGAGTTGTGCATTTTTCATGTGATGATTAAGTATTATTTGTTTAAGTGATTATGCATGCAGAGCAAATGGTTATGGTATTGCTAACATGCCACATACATATGTTTATGGGTGAAGTAGTTATCAAGTATTGAATGTATTTGAAGTATTTAGTTTTACTAGTTTACGTTGTCTGTAGTCTTACTTTGTTTAACCGGTATTTCCATGGTTAAGTTCAGTAATGAAGACAACCAGGTAGCATTGTTGTAACTTGATAAGTTGCTGAGAAGTTTTTTATATTTACTGATTCACCCCCCCCCTCTTAGTACTAGTCTGGGTATTTGTTGTTCATCATTATTCATCAAGAAGTCCTCTCTAGGTGAAAGAGGGAACCCAAATACATCATAAATATTCCTCCCAAGATGAATCTGATAATCCGCAAATGCTAACTCATCCTCCAAAGTCATCATCAAACATAATGTGAATATAGACAATACAAGTCATCAAATTGTATGCCAAAAGATATCTTCTGATACAAATTATGCCACATAGATCTCCACACTCCAAGGTGAGAGCCATAACAATACTCTACCTCATTCTTCAATGCATATATGAACCAAAGAACATGATCCAATCATGATAATCCAATCAGATACACCAAACTATAAGAAAACTCTCTTGTCTTACACATGAATCAACATACCTTTCTTGTAGAAAAAAGAATCCACTAGAGAGGCACATTAAGAATACTATACAAGCCATAAGATCATGTCCACTAAAGTGCAGCAGAAACTGCAACATATTCAGAGGTTGTCCAAGACTTTGCAGACAAGTTTTATATAAACTTTTACTGCCTCAAAAAACAACTAACCGACTTCTATAAACTAGAATCAAAGTACCACAACCAACACCAAAATATCAAACTCAATTTGTAACAACAAAGAGCATATCCAGACCAAAATCCATCCAGATAACCAAGTTTGACATCAATGACAACCATACAAACTCATATAATTTCCAACACATACATATCATCAGAATAATTAGTATCCACAACAATATAACCATCAACATCATCATCCAAATTAATCATAATGCAATATTTAGTGTGTAATGAAAATGAATCATCATTTTGCAGAGACATTTTTAATTTTTGATGTTTTTTACTAAGATAAACTTCCTCCCTTAGGCTAGGTAAAGGTTGGGAAAATAGGATCAAGTCAAAATTTGGCATCTTAGGGGAGGAAATGGCCTCAAAAGCATCACCCAAATTAATCATAATATGATATTTAGTGTGTAATGAAAATGAATCATCATTTTGCATAGACCTATTTAATTTTTAATGTGTTTGATTAAGATAAACTTGCTCCCTTAGCCTAGGCAAAGGTTGGGCAAATAGGATCAAGTCAAAATTTGGCATCTTAGGAGAGGAAATTTGGGAAGCAAGCTCACAAGACTTGGCATGATGTCTTTGTCAGAGGTCCCTTGCACTATGATTTCTCTTGGTTCAACTATAAACTTGTAGATATTGGGGATCAATAAACAAACTCCTTTTCTTCCCTTGTAGGAGAAGGAACTAAAGAAACCTCACTAGGTTGAGAGATGCAATATTTTGGATAATTTCTTTTATAGAATGTAGGAGGTGGTACCAAAACATATATAGGAGGGATGTGAGGTGTAGGGAAAAGTATGGTTCCAAAATGAGGAGGAGGAATATCCATAGGTGAAGGATCCTTAGGTTTCCTCAAGGCCGATGTCCTTTCATGTTTTAATTTTTTATAAGATAATAAAATAAGATCCTCTTTGGGTTTGAAAGGTTTAGGTTTTGAGTCAAAAAGAATTATAGCATGATGTTTCTAAATCTTGCTAATGGATTATAAAGACTATGATTGTTCATGATAATACACCCATCATGAGAGAAATTTACATATTTATGGATGGGATAAGGGATAGCTTTCATGGAATTGACAAAAGGATGTCCCAATTTCACATGAAACTAGTCAGAAGTAGGGATAATAGAAAAGGTAACATCTAAGAACTTAGTTCCAGCTTCAATGGGAAGAGTGATGGAACCTATAGTGGGACCAATAAATCCATTTTTCACCTTAAGCATGACATTAGATTTGTCATATGTATCTTGATAAAATTGCTGAGTATAGAGATGTTCTTCAATAATAACATTCACCATACATATTGAATCAATCAACACTCCTAGTGAGATCGTTTCTTTCATTTCTATATAAATGTATAATAGTTCATCAACTGCATAAAAAACCTCTCTTGAGTCAAAGGTAATGTGAGGTTTGGGCTTAGAATTTGATTTCTTAATAAGGTTGACAACATTGTTGGTCTCTACACACATATCAACATGAACTATACTATTTGAAGGTTTAGGTACAATGACATTGGTAGAATGAGAATAAAAAGGATTGGTAAGGATTTGCATGTTTTGATTAGGAGGTGCAACATATTTATTTTGTTTATCATTCATACCTTCCATAGTTATTTTTTTAGAATCAATAAGATCTTGAATCACTTGCTTCAATTTATAGAACTTCCCAGTATCATGGATAGGTTGACAATGGTATTGGCAAAAAGAATTAGGATCAAAGTAATCTACAAAAGGTTTAGAGGGATCGATGGGTTATATGGGAGAATGACTCAAAATATGAGCATTAATTAATCTAAGCATTATAACATGTAATATTTCAAAAACAAGAGCAGAATTATGACATGTAAAGATTGATGATAAACTGACCACACATGAACTTGTAATTATCACTTGTGTATCAATATGATTAGACAAATTATTATTGATCTTGATGAAATTCTTGTTTTGTTTATGAAATTTTTGAAATGATTGATGTTGAGTATCCTCATTCTAATCAACTAGAGCTATTGATGAAGATGATTCAAATTGACTCACTTGAAGTTAATAATTATGAAGCATTGTGCATAGATGTGTGAAAGATGTAAAATCAGAAAACATAAGCTTATCTCTAATATACTTTTGCATGTTACTTGTTGGTGTTTCCAACTAATTATCTAGAATTACCTATAAGATAACAAATCTTAATCCAAAAAACTTTGGGTGAGTGACCAACAAATAGGATTTAAACAAAGGGTTAAAATCCTCTACAATTTAGGCTTTCCAAGACTTAGATGGGTGTACCTTTTTAGTATTTTAAGGATTTGCACAAATAATAACAAATGTTTCCATAATGAAAATTTATTTCAATGAATATTAACCAAAATGCCTATATTTAGCCTTCAATTGGCTAGATATTTGGTTATTTAACAATTTTTGCACAATTGAGAGAAAATTCTACTCTACTCCTACTTCTACTCCTATAAAAAGAAAAGGGAAAATGAACTTGATGTAATCCAATTGATGTCTTAAATTCACTTTAACTAATGAATATCGATACCCAATCAAGGGTTAAAAAGTCAGAAGGCAACATCTCCAATCATTTTATGTAAATTTCAAGATTCGTCCACTAGACCTTATACATCTATGCATGACATAAATACAAGCCTATCAATGAATTCAAACTCTACTTACTAATCACCAGTGCAATTCCCAACTTGTTGAAATACACTCACAAAATTTAATCATTTCCTAGAAAAGAAACTACAAGCATATTTCACATCAAAAGCATAAATTGTAGAGACAAATTATCCTATTCTAAATATAGAAAAATCATACAAATAGGGAGAACACAAATGGGAGACAATTTGAAGCAAATTTTACCAATTCTTTCAAAGCAATGAATACATTCTATTAAAGAACTCAGATCTTGTAGGAAATTGACATTCCATTACATAGCATAAGACTCTCTATTCTACCCACCCAATTAAAAAATTTAGGATTCCAAAACCTCTTGCAAATGATCTTGAATTCCCTTTCATAAGGATGAATGAAGCAAAACAAGCTTTAAATCATTTGCTTCTGTGTCAAATTTTGAGTTGATTATACAAGAATATACATGTAGTATCTTTACAATTCATATATGACAAAAAGTATTTGCAATCCTGAGGAGAGAAATGTAAATACAACCATCTTCTTACTCAAAATTGATACTGAACTGGCCTGACATGTTGAGGTATTGCATCTATCGACTACTTTGTTGCAGACAAAATTTGTTATTGCTAATGTGGTTGATGTTGAAGTGGAAATTGCATAATATAAAATAAAAGAAAAAAGTTTCAATAGATATTGATCCTTGTGAGATGACCAAGGTACTAAAATTTGTTTGACCAAAAAATCCATATTTCAAAGGCAATCAATTGTACTAAATTTGTGTGAGGTATGTGTGATCTACATGATTTGACAAGGACCCCATGTATGTAGCTGGATTACATTTGAAATATTATTTCTTTTTCCTTCCACAATGTTGTTCCTTTTACTCCTCTTTGATGGTGTAGTATTGTTGGTGCCATTGTGATATTTGGAAATTTAATGGTCACTTGAAACCTTGAGTTTATTGCACCCTAGAGAGCTTCTCTATATTTATTATCTACTACATTGTTTACTTCTATTATGAATTTACTATATAAAATATCTATAAAATTTATATTGTCAATCACAATATGGTATTTTGAAACTTGTAGTTGATCATCCTCATCATTTTTTCTGAGTGCTACCTATGTCATCTCATCAAAATCCTTATTCCATTCTTCTAAGGTTTTGATTTCTCTATTCTCATTTAGTATCTCTGAGATTGCCCAATGTTGGAGTATGTGGAATGAATCACTCTTCTCATTGATCACCTGCTACTTGCTCTCCAACTATTGAACCTCTTTTAATAATACATTAAACATATTTGTGGTAGCATGAATTATTGCAAGGGTTGTTGATAGATTTCTTGTAACCATATTTAAATATCTGATAGTACTAGCTTGTGGCTGCCAAGTGTCATGAAATGTTTTTGAGATTTTTATAAAACCCTTGCATTGTTGTAAAGCTTGTGAGAGGGTTTGGTAGGAAGTATAGACTTAATTAAATATGGTTACAACTCTTTTCAACAAATCTAGACTATTTCTCCTCATTACATCTAAAGCCCTGTCTTTTGTTGTTTCTTTGGCCTTTGTTATCAATTTATTTTTTCTCTTCATCTCCTATTTAATAGCAAATAATTATTCTCTTAATTTCTCAATGTCCTGCAAAGATGTGGTGCCAACATCCTTGGTTGAAGCAAATGGTTGATCTTGAGTTTCTAAAACTTTTGGCATGGATATAAGTTTCCTAACTCTTAAGACATTTCTCAGCCTAGCCTTTCTTGGAACAACTTGTTATAGGCCCTCATTAATGTTCGCCCTTTTTGCAATCAATATTTCTAACATTTTTTGTTGATACTCAGTTGCATCTCTTATAGATATTGTTGAGTGTATACTGATAGTGGCCACCTCCAAAGAAGTTGCATCTTTGAAATTCCTAGTCACTTGACCATCACCAATGGTCTCTTCTACCACAATTAGCAACTATGGATTTGTAGTTCTGAGGGCTTTGGCCCATTGAGATAGTGCTTCTATGGTTGGATGATATCCCATCCCACTAACACCTCTTTCATTGTAAAACTTAGCCACAAATAGGGGGTCCTCAAATTACCTTATTGATCCAATAGAAATATTTTAAGGGTCCAAGATGGAACTAGTAGCATGTCACTTTCTTTAACCATTTATCTTGCTTCTTCAACTATAACATGGTTAAGGTTCAATTCATGAAGGGTTACTAGGTCATCCTATCCATTTCCTACAACCTACCCTTTCATCTTCAACCATAAGCACTTGAAATCCACAGTCTTGATGAACTCATCATTTGATAGAAATGTAACACAAGCCACTACACACTCATGATGAATCAGATTAAAGGACATTAGAGCTCCCACATAAACTTTATCTTGTAGTTCTTTCTCTTGAGCATTTTCCCTTGAGGAGACTGTAATGGTTGGTCTATGGTCTCTTCACCAACAACCAAATTTTGCAATGTTTGATCAATTTTATCAGTGTAACCAATTTTCTCTATAACTTCGTGAGTTACAATTGGTAAACTAGGCCCTTATTGTCACAATTGTTGTAATGTGGGGTCATAACGGAGCACAATCTCTTTTCTTTTTTCCATGATTTCTTCTAACCTCGATGACACATATATGATATTTCCCCTTCTTGAGAAGGTAGATTAGGGAGCTCAGTTCCAATTCTTGTGGTACATTTTCTACAATTTCTTCTGCTATTGGTTCTTTTACAATGGGCTTTTCTTTTGATACCATGGGTCCTTTATCCTTTGACACCACATTCCCTATATAAATGCTCTCAAAATTTTGAATCATGAGTTCAATTCTCATGACCTCACTTTTCTCTTCTAGAAAAAGACTACAAAACTAGGGTCCCATTTATTTCTCTTTATTTCAATACTGAGTAGGATGGACCACTTTATCCTTCTTTGCACTATCTCTCTAGAATCATAACATTTTTTTATCACATCCTTAGCATAGCATAGTTAATGAATGTTGGCTTGATGATGATTGTAATAAATTCATCATATGTTGTCATCGATAAAATACATACACACACATATGTTCATATTGTCTACTAGTGTAACTTCAAGTTGTTTAGACTACATCCGGTATACTAAAGGTTTATTTCTAACCGGTACTTGGCAACAACCTGTATATGCATAAAGATAACCACTTGGTTATATATGTCTCAATATCAACATGAAGATCTAGCGGAGACTATCTCAGAAGTGTCAAGGACAACTAGTTTAACTCTAATCAGTATTAGGTGTTCCAACTAGTACTCGTAGATCTTATGATAAGTTATCCCCACCAACAATTTTTGGCGGTATATTTGTGATGAGTTATGATCACTTGACTAGATATAGTGCACGTAGGTAATTGTGCTATGATTTCTTGAGGCCGACATGAAATCTAATGTCTATATATTAACATCACAATGAATTATTTTACATGAGCGAAACTGATATGTTATGTGCAAAGGCAAAAGAGTTAAGTTGCAGAGTATACTGAAGAGAAGTGTTGAATATGCTCAAAAGGATCTGATCAAGCAAGTATTGTGCTACTCAGATAGATTAAACCAATCTTGTTGTCTTCTAACAATAACGACAAAATTAAAATCCCTTAACCGGGTAAGCTCTAACAAGCTTCATTGTTCAAATGCTCTAACAAGGTGATCCATTAGTTTGGATTCAAAAATCCTCCACCGAGGTGATCCATTAGTTTGGACAACTAGTTTAACTCTAGTCGGTATTAGGTGTTACAACCAGTACTCGTAGATCTTGTGATGAGTTATCCCCACCAACAATTTTTGGTGGTATTTTTGTGACGAGTTATGATCACTTGACCAGATATAGTGTACGTAGGTAATTGTGTTATGATTTCTTAAGGCCAACATAAAATCTAAATGTCTATATATTAACATCACAATGAATTATTTTATATGAGCGAAACTAATATGTTATGTGTGAAGGCAAAAGAGTTAAGTTGTAGATTATACTGAATAGAAGTGTTGAATATGCTCAAAAGGATCTGATCAAGCAAGTATTGTGCTACTTAGATAGATTAAACCAATCCTATTGTCTTCTAACAATAACAACAAAATTAAAATCTCCTAACCGGGTAAGCTCTAACAAGCTTCATTGTTCAAATTCTCTAACAAGGTGATCCATTAGATTGGATTCAAAAATCCTTCACTGAGGTTAGTCCTAATAGGATACTGATGAATACTAAGAAGGGGGGGTGAATTAGTATACCCAAAAACTTAAACAATCTCTTAAGCAGTTTAATTGCAGACCGATGTAGTAGATTAAATAATAAACCGATTAAAACATAAACAAGACAAATAGGAAATAAAGAATTCACCCACAGAAGAATAATCACCGTAACACAAGATGTTTTGATGTGGAAACACAAATGGGAAAAACCATGGTGAGTAAAAGTCACAAGTCAACTATCTGCAGAATAGTAACCAGACCGGTTAAGGCCTTACAATGTTCTTCACCAGAATAGATCCTGTTATGAATCTAGATCTTTGTTAGGAGATAAACCCTGCTAAAGACTACCCTATTATAGGATTTCAGATCCACAATTGTGAACGACATTGTTAGAGGATTTACAATAGGCTTGGCCGGGCCTACCCGGTTAAGGGTTTCAAACCTGTCAAAAATATTAGTAATCAACAAGTGAATGATCTAGACAGTAGCACAAAATGCTTGATTAGATCCTTGACAACTCCCTGTTAATGCATTCCAGCATTACTTTAGTCTTTTATATTTTTCACTCTCTATCTCTGTTGTGAGAGACCTTTTCTTGCACAGACCTAATCTTCTTTTCAATGTTCACACACAACAACTTGTTTAAAACCCTAGACATGATGTCCTCATATAGGAACCTGATTTCATGTTGGTCCAATAAGATTAGACTACAATTTCCTAGGTACAATGCATCTAGACATACTTGGTAACATGACATAGAAATACTGCCAAAATGTTGGTGGATGATAACTCATCACACATTATAATTATACCAGTTTAATACAATATACTGATTACCGGTGGACAAATGAAGACTAGAAAATTAGAGCATAGTGTTCCAATCAAAAGATTAACTTTGCTCAGGGTCTTCGTTCCACTTGAGATCTTCATACCACTTGGGGTCTTCGGTCGTGTTGTGACTGGTAAGCATCTCTTGCAAAATACTGATAGTCTTGAACAAACAAAGACTATCCACTTAATGACATACAATACCGGTTGGGACAACTACCGGTTAAGAATAACTCATACATCAAATAAGTGTGTGTCCATCAATGACAATCACAACTAAACATCATCAAAACACCAACAATCTCCCTCTTTGGCATTGATGATAACACTTAGGAAAATTTTGACATCTAAGTTCTTACAAAATAAAAATAGATGCCATAATAAAAATTACTCCGCCTAAGCATATACATTACTCCCTTTGCAAAAATTACAAGTATGTGCATGAAATGTTAATACTCGCCAAAATTTTAATACAAAACTCCCCCTTTGCCAACAATGACAAAGTAATGCAAAATATTCCCTTTTTTTTGCAGAATATGAAAATAGAGTATATGTTCATGACAATAAGGAGTAAAAATTCTCAAAAAGAGATTTAAAGTTTTGCATAAAATTCTTCATGTCTGAGGACCATGACTCAAGAAGTGAGGCAGCAATTTCACTCTCGACCTTCATCAGGAAGGATGATTCTTCCATTGCATCGATGGTGCTCATCTCCTGTGTCATAGTAATAGCCTCCAAGTTCAAGAAGCACTTCTGAAGAACCTGCAATTTTGGCAATAGGAGCAACTGGAGCTCCTGCAGATCTCGAGTTTGATTGCAAATCTTTGAGTCAAGCTGTATAATATGATGCTGGTGAGTATGAACAGTTTGTCCATATACTGTGAACAAATCATAGGGCAGTTTGAAGTTTTCAATATATTTCTATAACTTTGATTGGAGTTGAGTCTTTTATTTCAGAGCATCTTCACAAAATAGGTGAGGTTTGCAGATTTTAATCAAGAGTAGGTTACCTTCACCCATAGCTGAAATTATATCATCTTTTTTGCTTAAGCAGTCATGTCCTATCTTCATCCATTTGTTTTACTAAGGCAACTTTGAGTACCTTTTCATGGTTTTTCTTTGCAGTGGCCTGGGCAACATCTTCCAACATTGTACCTAATTATCCACTACTATGCAAAGAAGTTTGAGCTTGGTCAGCAAGGAATCAGTACTAGGGAGGTTAGTACCGAGGATTAGATTAGAAAGGATGTCAACACCAAACTGGATGACATTTTTTTCTTTCTTTTCCCTTAGTTCTTCCAATCTCTCCTGTGCTAGTTGAATGCTCCATAGTAGCTCGTTCTCAACAAACGATTGAGTTAGATAGGCAAGAGTTAGATCAGTGGGACCGATGGAATCAACTTGCTTGGCTTGATCTCTGGTTGCCTTAGGAATCTATCCTCCTTCCTTTGCCTTAATTTCAGCTTGTCTTTTCTCCTCCTCTTCTTCTTTGTCTTTGGCTACCTTGGCAGCCTTCACTTTCTCCTCTTCCACTCTCCTATTCTCCTCTTCTTTCTTCCGCTCTTCTTCCCTCTTTTTCTCTTCTTCCTTCCTCTTCTCTTCTTCCTTCTTCTTCTCTTCTTCCTTCCTCTTGTCTTAGTTCTTCTTCTTCTCTTCTTGTCTCGCTTTCTCTGCTTGCTCTTTCTCTTGATTTTCTTTCTCCACTTTCTCTTTTTCCTCTTTTTCATCATTTTCTTTCTCCATTCTCTCTTTTTTCATCTTTTTCCTTGTCTGGAGTGATATCCTCAATATCCAGTGCATCAACATCAATGAGGTCATTTGGTTTTTCTATTCTTTCACCCAGACTGTCAAACACTTCATCTGATTTGGCTATGGATAGGTCAGGCTCTTGCTTAGCCTGTCAATTAGCTTCAGATACTTGTTGCATTTTGATAGTAGCTTTAACCTGCAAATGGGTGTCTTTTTCCACTTCAGAAGTTTTGCCTCCGAGTAGCTGAAGTCTTCTTATTCACATGAAGAAAATGCCTTTGTACTTATCAATAATTTCAAACAATTCTGAGTTAGAGCCATCTGGAAAATATTGAGCAAAAATGTTTTCCCTAATGTCTTGCTCTTTTCCAATGGCAATGCACAATTTGTTGTCCAAACAACCATACAAAGATTTAGAAGTAACTGATTTGATTTCGGAAGGTAACCGATCATTAATACATAAATATTTAATAAGTTCTTGTTCAACATCTTCCTTTTCACTATCATTGAAATTATCAAAATATTCTTTTAAATCATCAAGAACTTTTCTTCTAATATTCTTTATGGTCCTTTGACAATGTGTCATAGTTTTGTAAGAGGAAATATCTAAATTTACCGGTGCAGAGGTTGCTGGTACATTATCGGTTGACTTTGTCTTCTTTCTTGATTGCCTTGTCTTCTTCATTTCTACCTTTGGTTCAGTGCCTTCTGAATCAGGTGAGTTATTCCTAGTTTTCCTCTTCCTTTTGAATACCTTTGTTAGAATAGCCTCCAGTTTCTTTTTTGTTGGTGACCTTTTGGTCACTTTAGGACTGGCAACAGATGTAACCAATGTCAATGCCGATGGTACTGCTTTATTCTTTTTCTACTTCAGTACCTCAATAGGTTTGATCCTTTCTAAGTAAGTACTGGTCATCTTCTTCTTGGGATCTAGTGGTGAAGCAAGTAGGGTAGAGGCATACCCTGTCAGTATATCATTTACCACTTCATACCCCATAGGCTCAACTACATCATCTCTGGGTTTGACCGCTTCCATTATGCAGTGATCTATTTTGATTATAAAATAGATATCATCTTCATATTTCTTAACTAGATCACTAGATATTCTCAGTCTCTAGTTCATCTTTAGTTTTAACTCATCAAAATATATGTTCAAAGTCTTCGGATATACAATTCCCACTACTTGTAGACTCTCCTTTATTTATCTAGAAACCGGTAGGTCAGTTGACCATTAAACATCATCGACTAGAGAAAAATATCCTTGAAAGTAGAAAAATAAACCGACAAGCAGTTGACCAAACTTAAAGCTCAGGGTTTTGTCCAATTTGATTGACTTCAGGTTATCTATGAGTTATTTCGGCATGTAGGTAAATACGTCACATTCTGCATTCTCCTTGATCATCCTGTAAGCGGCATGCACCGTAGCTGTATGAATAGAATTCATTATGCTAGCATAGAATATTCTATACCCGATTACCATGCATGCATATTTCACCAAATCATTTTTAATGGTGTTGACAGTCATTGCCTGCTGGTCACTCACAAAACTGGTGAGCTTTGTCATTTTGGTTTTGGTGATTTTTCAAAGAATGCGGACTTCCCCAACATTACAAAAATTTGTCATGACATGAATTGCCTTCGGTGTACTATCATGGGTTCGCTCAAGGTAAATCTTATCATCATGAACCCTACTAAGTATAATCCTGATGTTTTCTTCTATAAATTATTCGAGAAAGTATACTGCAGAATGGAATTTCTTCTTCTCTATTATATTGTATTTAGGTTTAATCTTCTTATCATCTCCACAGAACTGTTGGCAAATGCACACATCAATGAGAAATTGTAGGTGATTGAAGGTATTGTCATTGATGGCAACCTTGCAATCATGTGATACTGGTAGGAAGACATAGGCACTAGCACTAGCACTGATAGACTCTACACTGGCATATAGAACACCGACAACAAAAGGAAGAATACCTGCATCTTGACCGACATCAATTTTGTATTAATATATTTTGTAATTAATTGTAAAATCTTTTGTAAGCCGACATGGCAGATTGTAATATGACTCATATATGTATGAGATCATTGTAGATCATTTTGTAGATGAGATAGGATGCAAAGTATGGAAAAGTAATAACAAACCTAATATGTGAATTATTGATTAAAGGTTTATGTTGTAGCAAAGCTTAAACTGGTATTGAATCTGGCATAACAGATGCTGATCTGAAGTAGTATAAGACATTAGATTTATATAATCCATTTTGTAAGTCAGTGTGACCTTTTTTTGTAATTGAGCAGTGAGCTCTAGGCACTTGGCCTTCCTACATGTGCAAGCCCCTATTGTAAGAGTAATATTCCCTTATTGGCCAGTAAGAGAATATTGTGGGTCACAAATCCCACCGAGGTTTTTCCCACATTGGGATTCCTCGTTAAAATACTGTGTTATGGTGTGCTTCTCATGTTGTTGTTATTGTTCTTATTTACTACATTATTTCTGGTTTACCACTACTTGGTTTTAATATTCTTTTCATGTTTTAAATCAAGTAATTTGACATACCGGTTAGATACTGATTCACCCCCCCTCTTAGTATCTTTGGGAATCCTAAGAATTGGTATCAGAGCGTGGTCCTCTATTTTCAAAAGCCTAATAGTTTGAGGAATATCTTGTCACCAGTAGAGATGGAAAACTTGAGAAAGAAATTGGAAACAACTCTTACAGACTATGATGTAGAAAAGGTGAAAATAATCAAACTTGAAGATGATCTTAGGGCTGCTCAAGATATCATTCAAGCACTTCAAGAGAATTTTACTATTGCAAGGAACAAGAGGAGAGAACTTTGTGAAAAGATGTAGAATGATGAAGATGAAAAGGAAACTCTAAATGATTTGGTAAACAAGATAAGACAAGAAATCATTACAAAAAAGAATGAGATGCAAGACATGACTATGAGGTTTTGTAAAGAAATTGAAGACAAAAAGAAGAATGAAGAAGACTTGGTTAGAAGACTATAATGATGCTAGAAATGAAAACACAAGAATCAATCATGAAAATGATATGTTGAAGACAGATCTGATGCATACACAAAATGAACACAAAGAGAAATTCGAGAAAAGTTCAGAAGAACTTGGTGACATGTTGAAGAATCAGAAACCTAATGGTAATACAAATGGACTTGGCTTTGAAATTGGTGAAAATTCTGATACTGCAAACAATCATGATCATAGAAAACCGGTAAGACAACCTACTGCTTACAAATTTAATGCTAAATGCTTTAACTATAACAAGTATGGTCATAGAGAAAATTAGTGTAGATCTAGAAATCATCAGAATACTAATACACCCACCGATCAATGTTCTAAATGCAACAAAGTTGGTCATAATTCAGAAAATTGCAGAATGAATGTAAGATGTTATATTTGTGGAAGATTTGGACACTTATCTAATCAATGTAGAACACATACCAGCATAGGATATGGGAAAGCTATTTAGAAGAACAATGTGACTTGTTATGCCTGTAACAAGATTGGACATATTGCTAAATTTTGTAGAAGTAAGGCATCACCGGCAAAAACCAAAGGTCCTAGTCTCAAAGGTAAAGAAAAGGTTGAAGAGGTAAAGAAAGAATTCTCAAAACAATGGATCAGAAAGTCAAATAAGAATGTTGAAGGAAATACCCCTCCACTATTAGAACATAGTAACACTCCACCGGAAGGAGACTCTTCATCTAACTGAAGGAAAATATTTTGAGGGTTTAGCAACAGGATGAAAAACATGTTATTATTCCCTTGGTTGATGGTGAGAAGTTGAAATTACTTCTATACCGGCAGATGAGTTAAGTTGTGACTTAACCGATGAGCATTAAATGTGGTAGCTGGAGAAAATAACACTATAAAGAAAATTTTTTGGCTCCTTTTTCATTCACCAAGCATTCAAATCTTCGAGAGCGCGAAAATTCTTGAGCGAAAGCATTCTAAGTGAAGAAGTGAAGCAATCCATCAAAGCATTCATCCTTAAGGCAGATTGAGATATTTATAGCTATGGAATCTTTACCCACTCCTGAATTTATTGCAAACCCTACTATTGTTGAAGTTGTTAAGTGGCCTAGATCTATATTCCAACTGGTTCCTGAAATTGGAAAGAAAGATGATAGCATATGTGCATTTTCTCAAATTCCTAAGGGAGTAGTATATGTTGAAGACCCTAGGATGTATATACATTGTCATATTGAGGAATTAGGCGATGATGAGATCAAGAATATGTATAAGACTGTGATTTGTGATGAGTTTGGAAATGTCAAGTCGGAACATAAAATAGTGGAAACTGTAGGTTTTACTGAAATCCTTAGTATCCCAGATTTTCCCAAGGATATTATAAGGATTGTGTTAAGCAGAGTACATGGTGAATTTTTTTGGTTAGATTCAATCCATAAAATCACAAAAAAAGTGGTAAAAGATGTAACAGGGTTACCTTCCACCGGTAACAGACTTGACAAAACAAAGAAAGTCTCAAATGACATAGTAATAAACCTAACCGGTGCAACATCTGATAAAAGGTCTCTAAGGGTAAACAATGTAAAAGACATAAATGTCAGATTTATCAGTATGATCTTAGGTTATAAGACTACACATGCAAATAGGTTGAACTCAGTTTCTAGCCTATGTATCAAAAGTTCCTATGATATGGTTAATGATAATGCAAGTATAGCTGTATGTGAATGGATCAAAGATGAGTTGATAGACAATCTAGGAAGTATTAAAAGAGATAAGAAAGGAAAATTCAGATTTGGAAATTTGCTTGTTTGTTTGATGTTGTACATAACAAAACAAGTGCCTGGTATTGGTGCAAGAGATTTTGGTTTTGACATTCTGGTAAGAAAATAACTGTTGGATCTATTGAACAACATGGGAGAAAACTGAGAGAAAAACTTAAATGAACACTTTCAAGCATTGAAGACTCATTTGAAAACTAGAGTAAGACTGTCATAATCTATTGTGGATATATATTAGAAGGAAATTTGTTTTGTGATCAAGAAAGATTAAATCTAGATGGAGGCAGTTGTCCCTAGAACTATCTGGGTAACTAAAATGGGTTATGAAACAGATGACAATATCATTGAAACTTATGCAAAAGCCCTCCTTGAAGCACCCAAGGAACCTACTGAGAAATTTTTTGGAAATGCTGAAACAATAAAAAGTGGAATTAAATCAAGGAAAAGGGTTAAGAAGGTTGAAGCAACTGTAAGGAAAGGAACCCGGCAAGCTAAAGCAATCAAGGAAGATGTTTTGAGACAAACTGGAATAAGTGAAAGTGAGTTGGAAGCACCTCAACTGGAAACTCATCTTTCACCAGTTGGAATTTCTTTTGAGAGTGATATATTGACAGTATTTAAAAGGGTAGAAAGGAAAAGAAAACCCACACCGGCACCCTCTCCTACATCAAAAAGAACCAGACAAAAACAACAGGCAGTAAGGCCTCCAACAAAGAAAATGACTCCTAAGAAGAAGAAGGTAAAACAAGATATTCCCCCAATAGACAAACTTCTTAGTGAAATTACAGAGGATGGTAAGCTGAAGAACATAAAAAAAATATACAATACACTATCAGCTGATGATAAGGAAATCTTAGAGAACAGTGTAATTTTACACTTAGATATATACAATAAATTTTTGATGGAAGTTGTTGATGAAATTCCAAATGATCTGTATAGGAGACTTGAAGCTAGAAGGTTAGCCATCGTTGAGCTGGATAAGAAAATTAAGATTGAAAAACTACTTGCAGTACATCTAGTCATCCCAACTGATGAAATTGATAAACTAATCAGTGAAGCAAACTTGATAGTATTCTCTACTGCTCACCGACTGTTAGGCCCAATATGGAAAGCAAATGTACTGAGAGGGGAGGGGTGAATCAGTACTTCAAATCCTTTCTTCAACAATATCTTTGCTGCTATGCATAAACAAAAAGTTGTTGTAACATAACATAAAGCTAAAACAAATAAATAACAATCATACATGATTCACTCCATAACACATATATTTTGGTTACGCAGAAACTCTTGGTTAGAGAGAAAAACTTCGGTGGGGATGACACCCACAACTTCACTACTGCAATAATAAAGGTTGCTTGATTAGAGCTACATGTTTAGCTATTTCTGATAGCTTACCCTGTTAGGAGTATCAAGATCTGTTAGATCTACCTTGCTAAAGGATTTTACAACACTTAATCTAAATGTTGCACCTGGTTAGAGGCTTTACAATTTATAGACTTTGTTAGAGTCTTTTACCCTATTAAAGGTTTCTCTTACAACTTCAAAATATTACAATAGAATCATTACAAATATCTACAACTTTACATCTAAATTGTTAAAATAGATTCTATATGCTCAAATAAGATTACCTTGCTTATAGGATACCTTTATAACCCATAAAGTAACTCGGTAAACCTTTCTGTTTGCTCTGTTCTTTGACTGTTCTCTGAAATGCTTCTCGGTGACCTCTGTGTCTCTATAGTAGTCATAACACTTAGTGCTTTCTTATGTATCACACATTTCTTGCTTTTTACACTCATATATCTCTCTTTGTCACACTACATGTATATATCTGATCTCAATCCATGTTGTATAAATAGATTTCTTATGTTGATGGTCAGGTTCATTGCTTCGATCTTACAAACATGATTTATCAAATGAATAACTATACAAAATATTTCATTGGTTAGATGACCTCAAAATCATACACAATCTTTAAGTGCAATTTCCAATGTGATAACGGTTCTATGTTCCTCTATTTTGTAACACGTTTCCATATGTGTGTCTAGGTTCAATGATTCTGGTGACATGTTTCACTCTATGTATATGAACTTGGTGTATCATCTTTGCTGCTCGGTAGACATGGAATGATACTCGGTAGATAGCTTGGTGTATACTGGGCTTTGTGACTACTTTCTTCTATAACTGACTGTTCTGTGCATACCAACTAAATATTTTGGTAGAGGTAACCGACTAGAGTATATAGAATGACTTTGGATATAAAACTAATGGCAACTTGATAAGTAGTAACAATATCCCCTTTTGATATTAGTTGAGATTTTTGACAAAACTACTTTCAAAGTCATAACTCAATAATCTATATACTTACAAAATTTGACTAAACAGACAGTCTATACATTAGTCAATGAAATAGTATATTCAAATATACTCCCGTTATTAATATACTGTACAAAACTCTGATTTTGTATGCTCAGTGTAATAACTGTTCGGTTCACTACTCTATTCTCTGTTCCCTGTCAAAATTGACTCTATATTTGAAAACTCTGTTTTACTTAGTATATACTCCCCTTGTATACTACACTCCTTTTTTTTTGATACTTTGATGCTATATCACTCCCCCTTTTTGACAAACATCAAAATTTAGTTACCATTCGGTGGTGGCAACTAGTCAAAAATGTATTTGTACTTTGTTTGTGCGTCAGTAAGAGTGGCAAAGAGGGCATTCTTGACATTGTCCATTAAGGAATTCTGAGCTGTAATGTCAGCTAATAGTGAAATTAATCCATCTAATGTGCTTCCCTCTTGCTGAGTGGATAGGGAGGTAGTCTTGTTGATCTATTCTTGGATGGATGAAAGATGAGGAAGGAATAATGTTTGAAGTGTCATTATGTCCATCCTTATCTTGTGTTCTTCATTCCTTAGTTCCAATTATTGAGCCATGAGTTGTTGTAGCTTCGTATAAAAATTCTGAATGGAATGTGGCTAAGTGGTCAACTTATTTGAGAGATCGATGATCTCTTTCTCAATCACTTCAGTTTTATTCTTAACGTCCTTAATGAATAAAGAGAATGTATAGAGTTTCTGAAATAAATAAAGAATGTGCTTGAGTTGAGGAGTCAGTTCAGCAATAAATTTGACAAGTTTAAATTTGCCAATAGTTATAGCCTTCTGTACCTCTTCTATCATCTTAGCAGTGAGCTCCTTGTCCTTCAATTTGCTCAAATATTTTGATGCATCTACTCCAGATGTCTCTATCTTGGTTAGGAGTTCATCCAATTGTACATGGATGGTTGCATCTGTTGTCACTATAGCTTCAGGTAGCATATCAGTTAAGAGTGCTTTCACCTTCTGAAGTACTTTATTTTTCTTTTGAATAGCCATTTTCTTCTCTTGTTCAGCTTTGGCTTTACATAGTTCACTGAAATCAATGAGTGCTTGCCCTTTTAATTTAGATAGATCAACATTTGGAAACACTATTGGTTTTGACAAATCAACTCTAAAACTATGCTTTTTCATTTTCTTTTCTTTACCTTTCACTGATTGAACTAAGACTATGGCTTGTGAGGCTTGTTGACCCTCGGTAGGTTGCTCGGTAGAGGCAACACTTTGGTCGGTTACTTTAGCCTCTGAAGTGTCCTTTGGTGCCTCTGTACTTGGTGTCTTGGTTGCAACATTTTCGGTCCTGGAAGGAGCTTGTGAGGTCTGTTCTTGAGAAGTACCTTCTCCTATTGTAGACTTGTGACCTTCCGTGCCTTGTTCTATATCCTTAGGGGCCTTAGTTGAGATAGGTTGATTGACTGGAGTATAGAGTTGAACTTGTTCCAAGACTGATTCACTGGATACAAGTTGGGCATAAGCGTTCCCTTCTATCATTTCCTGTTCCGGTGCCTCTGCATCCATGATATCTTCATCTTCTTGTATGGTGTCAGCAGGGTCCTACTCGGTGACATCAGGATCTTGTTCGATGACATCAATTATTTCAACTTTAGCTTGGTCACCAGCATCTTTGATGCGAAAGATTTCCTACCATTTTTCCTTGGTCTCTTTCTCTACTTCCAGATAAAGTCCATTCATCAATTTTAAAGCTTTTTGCTTGACTAGGAAGTTTTTGTGCTAGTTTGTCAGATTTTCTTTGATTTCATCTACTAACATGTCTAGAAAGAGATGTACCAAACTTCTTTCTCTAATCTATTTCTCTGATTCCATTGGATATTTCCACTTGTTATCAATATGCACATACAATTATTTTGGAAGAGAATTAGATACTTCCAATGGGACCAATCGGAATTTCAGAAGTGTATAGATGACAACTTCTTCTATTTATCTCTTTTGGGCATCATTTCTAGATTCATACTTAACATATCTGAATGATCCAAATCCACCATATTGCTTCAAATTAGTACAAAAAATTTCAACACTATGTACATTTACCTTCTTGCTCTTGACAATCTGAAATTTACTTGCATCTTCAGATTCAGTGTCACTAGACTCTTTTGCCAAGATGAGTCTTCAAGTAGATTTCATGTAAGTTTTTGTTACCTTGGGTGTAGCAACACTCTTTGTTTTCTTACTCGGTGAAGCTGCTAAAGCTCTTGTATTAGGTCACTTTGCTAGAGGAGTTGGTGTTCCCTTTGATATATCCAACTTTTTTCTTTTCAATACTTTTCCCTTAGGCAATTTAGTGCTCAGTGTAATAGCTACCTCTTGGGCTTCAGACTCCTCTTCGGTAATGGCTATAGTGCCTTTGACAGGTGTGGAGGAGGAATCTTCTCCTAATTTCTCCATTAATGCCTTTATCATCTTTTTTGCCTTCCTTGTAGCTTTGGGTACTACAATGCTCATTTTTACTTTTTCCTTCACTTCTTCATATGTTCCATACCTTAGCTCGGTAGCATGCCTTGGTAAAGTGAGGAATGCATCTATCTATTGTTGTGTGATGTCAAAATCAATCTCGTAACCCATAGGTGGAAAAGATTGAGTTCTCGGTTCCATAGCATTCACATAACAGTAGTCAGTGTCCACTTCAAAACATATTTCATCTTTGTATTTTTCCACTAGCTGGGGTGGAATTCTATTCCTGTTATGCATCCTTTCCTGAAACTTGCTGAAATAGTCATCTATAATATCATTAAAATTATCACCTAGACGTTTGATGTAGTCATTGATTTGATGGGTGATTGGTCAGTGTAGCTCCTAGACTATTTTACCGATTGATGGAAAGAATTTTTCAAAATAGAAAAACATGCAAACTAATAGTGATCCAAACTTCAGTGTATTCACCGAGTTGTTCTTCTTCGGCTTCCTTATAGTGTTCAGATTTTCAAACAGGTTTTTTAGCAATACCTCACATAAATCAATTTTCATGCCTTTCTTCACAATTTTGTATGCTAGGTCAACTGCTGCATAGGGTACATTGTTTTCCCTTGCCGATTGGAAGAAACAGTAACCAATTACTCTAATGGTAAACTTTAGCTCTGCATCAATGACATTGTTCAATTTCAGTCCTTTGCAATTAGATTCTACTCCATTTAAACTAATTAATTCCTTCTGTGATATCATTTTCTGAGCTCGGGCATGATCATAAATAGGGTAACCGGTGATCAAATGAATGATTTCCTTGGTGATCTTAAATGGTTGCTCTTCTAGCCACATGAAGTCATCATGAACTCTGCTCAGAACAAACTTGACCCACTGTGGTTTGAATACACAGGGATAGGTTAGGGCTTTAGTCAATCCCTTAATCTTAATGTGCTCATACTTGCTATCCATTTTTACCATCGGTGCATAATTCATCATATGTGTTCTTGATTTTAACATGACCTAGTTCTTCAACTCAACATTTGGTAAAGAATCTCACATCCTCGACTAATAAAACTCTATACAGAATGAGTGAAAATGTAGTTTTGTCATCCGGTTCAAATGCAATTTTTGGAGTTAGAGAATATTTTAGTGAGGGCTTTTTGATGTTCTCAACAACAACAAGATCTTGGATCTTAGGTGCCATTGCAAATTTTGGATAAATTCTAACAAAAGATCCTTAGGGTTTGAAGATTTTCAAATGATAGATGCTTCACACTTAGCAGATAATAACAACTTGATATGATCGGTAAACCAACTTAACAATGCATTGAGATTGATGTAAATACCTTTGAATTTTACTTTGGAGGAGGTTTGATCACCTTTGAATCACTTGCTCTACTCTCTTGGAAACTTGGTAAGTGTAAAATGACCATGTAAATGCTTTAAGTACATAATATACCTTATCGGGCTCCATGAAGGTAAGGTTAGAAACATTAAATGCACTCCATTCCACTAAACTTTCTTTCCTTTTTGCGCTTTAATCGAGTAACCAAACTTTCTTCATTTATTGACTTGACAGGCTTCCTGTATTCACCGACTTGACAATCTTCCTATAAAGTGCTCTAAAAGACTTTGATAGAACTTCAAACTTTCTAATACATCTTTAACAATGCAGAGTTTGAATTAAGTACATAATAAAATAGGAACTGTTAAGATTTAATCTTTGAGAGAATGCAGTCCCCTCATTCCTTTACTGATTAATTTAGAATAGGTGCACCTAACTCGTTAGGTAAGGTGCTTTCTTCATTTGACACAATTTCCTTCTTTTTCCAAATCATCTGGAGTTTTCTTTTTATCTCTTCAATATCTCCTCTTGGTTGATCTCTACAATCTCTAGCCAAGTGTCCAACTTTGTGACAATGAAAACATGCCATACCAGGATTTCTCCATGATCTTCGATTTTTCATTCCAAACCTTATAAAATAGTTGGAACTTATGTGTCCATATCTTCCACAACATTCACACCATATCCTTGTATTGTAATCCCATGGTACTACAACATATTGTCGGTAAGGATCTGTGTGAGTTCGGTAGCTTCCAGTGTTTGCTCGATATGCATACCACATATTGTTCTTTTGCTTATACCAACACTTCACGGTACTATGTCCATATCTATTGCAGTTTTTACAAAATCCTTTGAATTTTGCCTTCTGATAATTGCGAGCAGACTTTGTCCTACATTGATTAGATATGTGACCATAATTATTGCAATTGTGACAATAACCATTAAACTTTGTGACATTCAGTTGCTTACCTTTTCTGATTTGGCACATGTTAGCAGTATGACCTTGATTTCCACAGTAGTTGCAAATGGGCTTCTTTCTTTTGATGATCTTCTTATTTCCAGCTTGCTTTGATGATTCTCCTCTCTCGGTAGTATGAATTCCTTTCTCGGTAGAGTCTTTTCCTTTGTAACCAAGTCCTGCATCTTTGTTGGGTCTTCTTGTATTTAGTTGCTCATCCAACATCTTTGATGCTTCATAACTCTTCTTCAGCGATTCCTTGGATTTCTTCTCTATCTCAAGTTCATTGGTCAACCTTGATACTTCAAGTTTCAATTTTTGATTCTCATCATTTTTCAGATTTGCTTCATGATGTGCATAACCTAGTTGATCTGACAGATTTTGTTGAATCCCAGTCAACCTTGTGATTTCATCATTCTTTTCAGATACTAATTCTTTAAGCTGTTGATTTTCTCTTTCTAGATCTCTTACTTTATCCTCAACTATCCTCAATACATCAAGATTTTCAGTCATCTATGTGCTGAAATGTTCATGTTCTCTTTTCATTGCTTTTAGCTGATCAGTCAGTGCTTTGTTCTTTTCTTTCAATACTTTAATCATTTCTTCAGTCTCTTCAGACATACTATTCTCAGATGATGTTTCAATTTGTTCCACTAGCTCTTGAGAGTCCTGCAAATCATCAAACAATCTTCTTCTAACTGTTAGAGATTTTTGCATTTGTCTTTGCATGTCTATAATCACTTGATTAGCATGATCCAAATCTTCTTGCAGATACATAATTCTCTGAGATTGTTTATAGCCTTCCATTGATAAGATCTTTCTCTTTAGGTTGTTAAACTCTTTTCTAAGATTCAAGCTTTGATACCAATTGTTAGGCCCAATATGGAAAGCTAATGTACTGAGAGGGGAGAGGTGAATCAGTACTTCAAATCCTTTCTTCAACAATATCTTCGCTGTTATGCATAAACAAAAAGTTGTTGTAACATAACATAAAGCTAAAACAAATAAATAACAATCATACATGATTCACTCCATAACACATATATTTTGGTTACGTAGAAACTCTTGGTTAGAGAGAAAAACTGTGGTGGGGATGACACCCACAACTTCACTACTACAATAATAAAGGTTGCTTGGTTAGAGCTACATGTTTATCTATTTTTGATAGCTTACCCTGTTAGGAGTATCAAGATCTGTTAGATCTACCTTGCTAAAGGATTTTACAACACTTAATCTAAATGTTGCACCTGGTTAGAGGCTTTACAATTTATAGACTTTGTTAGAGTCTTTTAGCCTGTTAAAGGTTTCTCTTACAACTTCAAAATATTACAATAGAATCATTACAAATATCTACAACTTTACATTTGAAATGTTATAGCAGATTCTATGTGCTCAAATAAGATTACCTTGCTTATAGCATACCTCTGTAACCCATAAAGTAACTCGGTAAACCTTTCTATTTACTCTGTTCTTTGACTATTCTCTGAAACGCTTCTTAGTGACCTCTGTGTCTCTATAACAGTCATAACACTTAGTGCTTTCTTATGTATCACACATGTCTTGCTTTTTACACTCATCTATCTCTCTCTGTCACACTACATGTATATATTTGATCTCAATCCATGCTGTATAAATAGATTTCTTATGTCGGTGGTCAGGTTCATTGCTTCGATCTTACAAACATGATTTATCGAATGAATAACTATACAAAATATTTCATTGGTTAGATGACCTCGAAATCATACACAATCTTTAAGTGCAATTTCCAATGTGATAACGGTTCTATGTTCCTCAATTTTGTAACACATTTCCATATGTGTGTCTAGGTTCAATGAATTTGGTAACATGTTTCACTCGGTGTATATGAACTCAGTGTATCATCTTTGCTGCTTAGTAGACATGGAATGATACTCGATAGACAGCTCGGTGTATACTGGGCTCTATGACTACTTTCTTCTATAACCAACTGTTCTATGCATACCGAGTGAATATTTTGGTAGAGTTAATTGACTAGAGTATATAAAATGACTTTGGAAACTAATGGCAAATTGATAAGTAGTAACAACCAACATGTAGCACTGATGGCAAGTAGAGTAAAGGATGTTTATGAGGAAACAACAGATGCATGGGATTTATTCTTTGTGGAAAAAGAAAAACAAGAAGAATTAATCAGACCAAAAACTATTAAAGTATATCAAAAGGAAAAAGATAAGGGGAAAGGTAAGGTAGGTGGTCTTCCAAGCCTTAAAATAAGAGACAATATGCCCCCACCTCTTTCAGATACTCCACCGGTAGATACTACTAACAGTCAACCGGACACAGAGAGCATGAAGACTCCACTAGAGGATACAAATCCCAAGTCTGAAATTTTGTATATTGTGAATGTAGATACTCAAGAAGTAAATGTTGTGGTTGACAAAGAAACCACTGAAGATAAGGAGGAATATGTGACTACCGAGTCACCGGTCACAGAAGTTGAGATAAGTATTAAAAAACCTACATAGGCAGAGCAACCGGCTAAGGATACCATAGAGAAACCGGTAGATACAACTGAAAAACCATCAGAAGAATCAGCTAAAGAGAGTTTAGAGGCACAAATTGAGACTACATCTAAGAAACTGATAGTTGAAAGCTCAGAGAAAACCTCTAAGATACAGAGAGAGAAACCAAAATAGGTACATGTTGAAACATAGGTTCAGACAGAGACAGTGCCACCGACCCAAACTGAAATAGCTTAAACCTTTGTTTGTATATATACAAACACAGACTGACCTACTAGAGGTCAAATCAAGCAAGGTACTTACCACAATTGGTAGCATGGACATTGTAAAGACTATTGGACAAACATTTGGTACTTCTATGACAGAATCCAGACCTAGAAATGTAACAGAGGTCTTATTGGATTCAATAAAGAAGATCATAGAATGTAATGCACAAGCCTATAAGGCCATTGATGATGCAATTCCAATTCTTAAATTGATAGAACCAAAGTGCATTGTTGATAATAAGGATTCTTTAGGTCAACTAGACACATTGTCTAAGTTCATCATCGACAACATATTAACTGTTGATCAAATAAATGAGGATACATTTAAGGAAAGAATGATTAAAGAAAAAGAGAAATTATTTGAAGAAATTATGAAGAAGAACAAGGAGAAAATGGATACCCTATTACCAGAACCTGGAGAAATAATTTTTGACTTCAAGAAACTGTACAAGGACACTTGTAAGACAAGCATCTTAACAGAAGACCTTGACAAGGAAATCAGCAAAGCACAAGATAAGATTAACAATATTGCTGACAATCTGATAGGATCATCATATTCATTTTTGGAGATAGAAAAGAACATTGTAGAGCTAGAAGAGAAAATCAAGAAGTTAGAGAATGACAAACAAAGAATAAAGGATAAAGCAAAGGACTTGAAATGCAGACTTGGTCCAAGACTAGAATACCTCATTTCTTTGAGAAAAGAAATATCTGGGGCTCTAGTTCCCGGACTCAAGACACTGGAAGAGCAAATGCACATACTCACCGGTACAGTGTAGAGAACACAAGAGGAAATAAAAGACAACAAGACATTCAGTAATGGTATAAATTTGATTTTGATAGATATCTTTCAAATTATAACCCACCGATTACAAGAATTTAGGCAGGACTCCACTGATAGCGAATGACAACCTTTGTCATTGATGTCAAAGGGGGAGTAGTGAGATGAGAAAAATGATCAAAAAAAGAAATCATCAGTTCAGGGGGAGCAACACACATTTTGGGTACACATCTAGTACAATTTTTGGTACAATTTGTGGTAAACTTTTTAGACTTCAAATTTTGGATACATTCTTGAAATTTTTCTCATGAGTGTTGCCATCAATGCCAAAGGGGGAGATTGTTGGAAAATGCACACTCCAATGAGAAATTGTAGTTGATTGAAGGTATTGTCATTGATGGAAACCTTGAAATCATGTGATACCAATAGGAAGACACAGGCACCGACACCGACAGACTCTACACCGACATACAAAACACTGGCAGCAAAAGGAAGAATACCAGCATCTTGGCTGACAACAATTTTGTATTAATATATTTTGTAATTAATTGTAAAAAGTTCTGTAAGCCAACATGGTGGATTGTGATATGACTCATATATGTATGAGATAATTGTAGATCATTTTATAGATGAGATAGGATGCAAAGTATGGAAAAGTAATAGCAGACCTAATATGCGAATTATTGGTTAAAGGTTTATGTTGTAGTAGAGCTTAAATCGGTACTGAATCTGGCATAGGAGATGTTGATCTGAAGCAGTACAAGAAATTGGATTTATATAATCCATTTTGTAATTCAATGTGACTTCTTTTGTAATTGAGCAGTGAGCTCTAGGCACTTGGCCTTCCTACATGTGTAGGCCCCTATTGTAAGAGTAATATTCCTTTATTGGCTAGTAAGCGAATGTTGTGGGTCACAAATCCCACCGAGGTTTTTCCCACACCGGCTTTCCTCATTAAAATATTGTGTTATGGTGTGCTTCTCATGTTGTTGTTATTGTTCTTATTTACTGCATTATTTTTGGTTTACCGATATTCAGTTTTCATTTTTTAAATCAAGTAATTTGACATACTGGTTAGATAATGATTCACCCCCCCTCTCAGTATCTTTGGGAATCCTAACAAGACCAAACTTAGCTGGGAGTGAATCACTAGGGATCCCAGGTCTTCTAGTTTGCAATCAATATATCCTAAAACATCACCTTCGACAATGACTCCGACGAGAATTTGAGATAGGGCATTATATTTCATCTTCTTTTTAAGAAACTTAGGTGCATCCTCAGGTTCAGTAGAACTAGAGGAGATTTTAGATGCAGAAACCATATCAAGAAGATTCCAAATGATAAGAATGTTTCAATGAGAAATACCTTCATACTCCGAACTTAGGGTTTTTCTATGTCGAGCACAACACACTTCTTCTAAAGCTTGTTTACCACTTTGACTTCCACACTTATAGCTTGAAGTGGCTGCAATACCTTGTGCAAGATTCCTTTCTGAATTGTTTTGAATGCAAATGAATCACTCTGGTTGCAATGCTCAAGCTTAGAAAAAATCTTCTTTTGAAAATGTGTACATAAAAATGATGACAAAAGTCACTTTTAAACGCTCCCACCTACCATAATAAATGCATCACTGAAGCCCTAATTTTACATTTTACTACTTTATTTCTTTTGTCGGTTGATAGGTAACAAATACCAATAAAGGTACTTTACCAATATACTCCAGGGGTTCAAAACATTTTACTGATATGTTCCCCCTAAGCTTTTCAAAGCTCATTTTGTCGGTTCAGGGATATCCACACTGGTGTGGAAATTGGTACATCATGTGGCTTCTCTTCAGATTTATTTTTCCAAGTTTTATCCATGTTTGCCTAAATGGTCTAAACATCAATCTTCCCTTTTGGATTGATCAGTATGTATCCTGATGAATTCTTTCTCAGTCTGCATGCTCTGGTAGTGTGTCCCGATTTGTTGCAATGATAGCATATCATTCCAGGTGTTCTCCATGGTCCAGTATTCACATTTCCATTCTTCTTTCTGCATGTTGCAGCAGTGTGGCCGCTACCATGATAGATCAAACAGGTTGCTCTCCAACTGGTTGCCTCTGCATAACCATTTGACTGATGGTCATAGGTTTTGTACCAGTTTGGGTTCCAGTTCATAGGAAGTTCCAGGACAACTCCTTTAGATCTTGGTGGATAACTTCCAGAGTTATTCATAACTGACCTGCACTCAAAATATCTATGCCCAAGTTTGTTACATGCATAACAATGACCATTAAATCTACCAGATCTAGCCACATTGTTTTGAAAGCATGGAAAGTTATTGTAAGCCTTGCTCCTATATACATTGGCAGTATGCCCTTCTTTAAGATAGTTAAAGAAAACAAGTTTAAAATTTTATTTACCTTTACTCCTACTGTTGTTCTTAGGTGTTGATTGCTTCTTTAGTGCATCACTCTTGGTTCCAGAGGTCTCACCTTCCTTGTATGCAGAGAAACCAAGTCCAGTGGTATCCTTTGATGGCTTCACCGATTCCAGCTTTTGTTCCAACTTAGCAGCACTCTGGTTGAATTTAGCATGTATCTCCTTTGTCTCAGTAGGTTCCTTGGAAAGAGAAACATTGGTCTCCATCAAGGTTTCATTCTGAGAAATATCTATATTCAGTTCAGCTTGTATTTCTTTTTTCTCTTCTTTACCCTCTTGCAGGTAGGCGGTAATGGTATCGATTTCTTGTTTCAACTTAGAGATCTCATGCTTCTTGTCCTTTACTAAATCTTCATCTTTTCTTCTATTTTCTAGCTCTTGACCCATCCTAATAGTCAGTCCTTCCAACTCCCTCCTTAGGTTATTTTTGGATTCATTCATTTTTTCCAATTCTCCAACTAGGGCCTCCATGTCTACTTCATTAGAAGATTTGTTTTCAATAAATTCCATCAATTGCTCAACACGTTCTCTTCTCTTGGATAAAGAGGCTTTATACTTGATTTTGAGTTCATCATAGGCTCTCTCAGACTCAGTAAGATGGTGAGTGAGTTCCCTCATGATGTATTCTCCCTTATCTCCTTCCAAGTGGTTAGACTTATAGAAAGGTAAGCTCTAATACCAATTGATGAATACTAAGAGGGGGGTGAATTAGTATACCCAAAAAATTAAAAAATCTCTTAAGTAGTTTAACTGTAGACTAGTGTAGCAGATTAAATGATAAACCGGATAAAACATAAACTAACCAAATAAAAAATAAAGCATTCAGCCATAAAAGCACAATCACCATAACACAAGATGGTTTGATGTGGAAACCCAAATGGAAAAAACCACGCTAAGTAAAACTCACAAGTCAACTATCTGTAGAATAGTAACCAGACCGATTAAGGTCAAACTGGTTAAGGCCTTACAATGTTCTTCATCTAGAACAGATCCTGTTAGGAATCCAGATCTCTGTTAGGAGATAAGTCCTACTAAATACTACCCTATTAAAGGATTTTAGATCCACAACTGTGAACCACCTTATTATAGGATTTATAGTAGGCTTGGCTGGGCCTACTTGGTTAAGGGTTTTAGACTTGTCAAAGATATTAGTAATCAAAAAGTGAATGATATAGACAGTAGCACATAATGCTTGATTAGATCCTTGACAACTCCCTGTTAATACATTCCAGCATTACTTCAGTCTTCTATATTTTCCACTCTCTATCTTTGTTGTGAGAGACCTTTTCTCGCACAGACCTAATCTTCTTTTCAACATTTGCACACAATAACTTCTTTAAAACCCTAGACATGATGTCCTCATATAGGAACCTGATTTCATGTTGATCCAATAAGATTAGACTACAATTTCCTAGGTATAGTTCATTCAGACATATTTGGTAACATGACACAAAAATACTGCCAAAGTGTCGGTGGATGATAACTCATTACACATTACAATTATACCAATTACCGATTGACAAATGAAGATTGTAAAATTGGAGCATAGTGTTCTGATGAAAATATTAACTACTGCTTGGGGTCTTCATTCCGCTTGAGATCTTCATACCGCTTGGTGTCTTTGGTCATGCCGTGACTGGTAAGCATCTTCTGCAAAACACCGATAGTCTTCAACAAACAAAGACTATACATTTAATGACATATAATACCGGTTGGGATAACTACCAGTTGAGAATAACTCATACATCAAATACATGTGTGCCGAAGAATTTGCAGACAAGTTTTATATAAACTTTTACTGCCTCAAAAAATAAACAACCGACTTCTGTAAACCAGAATCAAAGTACCACAACCAACACCAAAATATCAAACTCAATTTCCAACAACAAAGAGCATATCCAGACCAGAATTCATCTAGATGACCAAGTTTGACATCAATGACAACCATACAAACTCATATAATTTCCAACACATACATATCATCAAAATCATTAGTATCCACAACAATACTAGTGTCAACATCATCATCCAAATTAATCATAATACAATATTTAGTGTGTAATGAAAATGAATCATCATTTTGCAGAGACATATTTAATTTTTAATGTTTTTTACTAAGATAAACTTCCTCCCTTAGGCTAGGCAAAGGTTGGAAAAATAGGATCAAGTCAAAATTTGGCATCTTAGGGGAGGAAATGGCCTCAAATTCATCACCCAAATTAATCATAATACAATATTTAGTGTGTAATGAAAATGAATAGTCATTTTGCATAAACTTATTTAATTTTTAATGTGTTTGATTAAGACAAACTTGCTCCCTTAGCCTTGGCAAAGGTTGGACAAATAAGATCAAGTCAAAATTTGGCATCTTAGGAGAGGAAATTTGGGAAGCAAACTCATAAGCGTTGGCATGATGTCTTTGTCAGAGGTCCCATGCACTATTATTTCTTTTGATTCAACTATAAACTTGTGGATATTGGGGATCAATAAACATAGACTCCTTTTCTTCCCTTGTAGGAGAAGGAACTAAAGAAACCTCACTAAGTTGAGAGATTCAATATTGTGGACAATTTCTTTTATAAAATGTAGGAGGTGGTACCAAAACATATATAGGCGGAATAGGAAGTGTAGGGAAAAGTACGGTTCCAAAATGAGGAGGAGGAATATCCATAGGTGAAGGATCCTTAGGTTTACTCAAGGCCGATTTCCTTTCATGTTTTAATTTTTTATAAGATAATAAAATGAGATCCTCTTTGGGTTTCAAAGATTTAGGTTTTTGAGTCCAAAAGAAATATAGGATGATGTTTCTAAATCTTGCTAATGGATTATAGAGACTATGATTATTCATGATAATACACCCATCATGAGAGAAATTTACATATTTATGGATGGGAGAAGGGATAGCTTTCATGGAACTGACAAAAGGATGTCCCAATTTCACACAAAATTGGTCAGAAGTAGGGATAATAGAAAAGGTAACATCTAAGAACTTAGTTCCAACTTCAATGGGAAGAGTGATGGAACCTATAGTGGGACCAATAAATCCCTTTTTCACCTTAAGCATGACATTAGATTTGTCATATGTATCTTGATAAAATTGCTAAGTATCAAGATGTTCTTTAATAATAACATTCACCATACATATTGGATCAATGAGCACTCCTAGTGAGATATTTTCTTTCATTTCTATATAAATTTATAATGGTTCATCAACTGCATAAAAAATCTCTCTTGAGTCAAAGGTAATGTGAGGTTTGGGCTTATAATTTGATTTCTTAATAAGGTTGACAACATTGTTGGTCTCTATACACATATCAACATGAACTATACTATTTGAAGGTTTAGGTAGCATGACATTGGTAGAATGAGAAGAAAAAGGATTGGTAAGGATTTTCATGTTTTTATTAGGAGGTGCAACATATTTATTTTGTTTATCATTCATACCTTCCATAGTTATTTTTTTAGAATCAATAAGATCTTGAATCACTTGCTTCAATTTATAGAACTTCTCAGTATCATGGATAGGTTGACAATGGTATTGGCAAAAATAATTAGGATCAAAGTAATCTACAAAAGGTTTAGAGGGATTGATGCGTTAGATGGGAGAATGACTCAAAATATTAGCATTAATTAATCTAAGCATTATAACATGTAATATTTCAAAAACAAGAGCAGAATTATGACATGTAAAGATTGATGATAAACTGACCACATATGAACTTGTAATTATCACTTGTGTATCAATATGATTAGACAAATTATTATTGATCTTGATGAAATTCTTGTTTTGTTTATGAAATATTTGAAATGATTGATGTTGAGTATCCTCATTCTAATCAACTAGAGCTATTGATGAAGATGATTCAAATTGACTCACTTGAAGTTAATAATTATGAAGCATTGTGCATAGATGTGTGAAAGATGTAAAATCAGAAAACATAAGCTTATCTCTAATATACTTTTCCATGTTACTTGTTGGTGTTTCCAACTAATTATCTAGAATTACCTATAAGATAACCAATCTTAATCCAAAAAACTCTAGGTGAGTGACCAACAAATAGGATTTAAACAAAGGGTTAAAATCCTCTACAATTTAGGCTTTGCAAGACTTAGGTGGGTGTACCTTTCCAGTAGTTTAAGGATGTGCACAAATAATAACAAATGTTTCCATAATGCAATTTTTTGTCTATGAATATTAACCAAAATGCCTGTATTTAGCCTTCAATTGGCTAGATATTTAATTATTTAACAATTTTTGCACAATTGAGAGAAAATTCTACTCTACTCCTTCTCCTATAAAAAGAAAAGGGAAAATGAACTTGAGGTAATCCAATTGATGTTTGAAATTCACTTTAACTAATGAATATCGATACCCAATCAAGGGTAAAAACATCAGAATGCAACATCGTCAATCATTTCATGTAAATTTCAAGATTTGTCCACTAGACCCTATACATCTATGCATGACATAAATACAAGCCTATCAATGACTTCAAACTCTACTTACTGATCACCAGTGCACCTCCCAACTTGTTGAAATACACTCACAAAATTTAATCATTTACTAGAAAAGAAACTAAAAAACATATTTCACATCAAAAGTATAAATTATAGAGACAAATTATCCTATTCTAAGTATATACAAATCATACAAATAAGGAGAACACAAATAGGAGACAATTTGAAGTAAATTTTATCAATTCTTTCAAAGAAATAAATACGTTCCATTAAAGAATTCAGATCTTGTAGGACATTGATATTCTATTACATAGAATAAGACTGTCTATTCTATCTGCCCATTTACAAAATTTAGTATTCAAAAACCTCTTGCAAATGATCTTGAATTGCCTTTTATAAGAATGAAGGAAGCAAAACAAACTTTAAATCATTTGCTTGTGTGTCAAAATTTCATTTGATTATACAAGAATATACCTGTAGTATCTTTACAATTCATATATGACAAAAAGTATTTGCAATCCTGAGGAGAGAAATACAAATACAACCATCTTCTTACTCAAAACTGATACTAAATTGGCTCGACATGCTAAGGTATTCCATCTATCGACTACTTTGTTGGAGACAAAATTTGTTATTGCTAATGTGGTTGATGTTGACGTGGAAATTGCATAAAATAAAATAAAAGAAAAAAGTTTCAATAGATATTGATCCTTGTGAGATGACCAAGGTACTAAAATTTGTTTGACCAAAAAATCCATATTTTAAAGGCAATCAACTACTCTAATTTGTGTGAGGTATGTGTGATCTATATGATCTGACAAGGACCCCATGTATGTAGCTGGATTGCATTTGAAATATAGTTTCTTTTTCCTTTCACAATGTTGTTCCTTTTACTTCTCTTTAATGGTGCAGTATTGTTGGTGCCATTGTACTATTTGGAAATTTAATGGTCACTTGAAATCTTGAGTTTCTTGCACCCTAGAGAGATTCTCTATATTTATTATCTACTACATTGTTTACTTTTATTATTAATTTACTATGTAAAATATCTATAAAATTTATATTTTCAATCACAATATGGTATTTTGACACTTTTAGTTGATCATCCTCATCATTTCTTCTGAGTGCTACCTATGTCATCTCATCAAAATCCTTTTTCCATTCTTCTAAGGTTTTGATTTCTCTATTCTCATTTAGTATCTCTGAGATTTCCCAATGTTGGAGTATGTGGAATGAATCAATCTTCTCTTTGGTCACTTTCTCCTTGCTCTCCAACTATTGAACCTCTTTTAATAATACATTAAACATATTTGTGGTAGCACTAATTATTGCAAGGGTTGTTGGGAGATTTCTTGTAACCATATTTAAATATCTTATAGTACTAGCTTGTGGCTGCCAAATGTCACGAAATGTTTTCAAGATTCTTATAAAACCCTTGCATTGTTGTAAAACTTGTGAGAGGGTTTGGTAGGAAGTATAGACTTCATTAAATTTGTTTAAAACTCCTTTCAACAAATGTAGACTAGTTCTCCTCATTACATCTAAAGCTCTGTCTTTTGTTGTTTCTTTGGCCTTTGTTATCAATTTATCTTTTCTCTTCATCTCATATTTAATAGCTAATAATTATTCTCTCAATTGCTCAATGTGCTGCAAACATGTGGTGCCAACATCCTTGGTTGAAGAAAATGGTT
This sequence comes from Cryptomeria japonica, assembly GCF_030272615.1. Lineage (NCBI taxonomy): Eukaryota > Viridiplantae > Streptophyta > Pinopsida > Cupressales > Cupressaceae > Cryptomeria > Cryptomeria japonica. The sequence continues at coordinate 583,727,953 of NC_081413.1, forward strand.
GATCTTGAGTTGCTAAATCTTTTGGCAAGGATAGAAGAGTCCTAACTCTTAAGACATTTCTCAGCCAAACATTTTCTTGGAACAACTTGTTATAGGCCCTCATTAATGTTCACCCTTTCTGCAATCAATATTTCTAACATTTTTTGTTGATACTTAGTTGCATCTATTACAAATATTATTGAGTGTATAGTGATAGTGGCCACCTCCAAAGTAGTTGCATCTTTGAAATTCCTGGTCACTCCACCATCACCAATGGTCTCTTCTACCCCAATTAGCAACTATAGATTTGTAGTCCTGAGCACTTTGGCCCATTGAGATAGTACTTCTAGGGTTGGATGATATCCCATCCCACTAACACCTCTTTCATTGTTAAACTTAGCCTCAAACAGGGGATCCTCAAATTACCTTATTTGATCCAATATAAATATTTTAAGGGTCCAAGATGGAACTAGTAGCATGCCACTTTCTTTAACCATTTATCTTGCTTCTTTAGCTATAACATGGTTAAGGTTCAATTCATCAAGGGTTACTAGGTCATCCTATCCAATGCCTACAACCTACCCTTTCATATTCAACCATAATCACTTGAAATCCAAAGTCTCGATGAACTCATCATTTGATAGAAATGTAACACAAGCCACTACACACTCGTGATGAATCAAATTAAAAGACATTAGAGCTCCCACATAAATTGTATCTTGTAGTTCCTTATCTTGAGAATTTTCCCTTGAGGAGACTGTAATGGTTGGTCTATGGTCTCTTGAGTAACAACTAAATTTTTCAATGTTTCATCAATTTTATCAGTGTAACCAATTTTCTTTATAACTTCATGAGTTACAATTGGTGCACTAGGCTATTGTTGTCACAATTGTTGTAATGTGGGCTCGTAACGGGGCACAATCTAGTGTAGGAGCACAAGCCTCAATTTCATAATTTATTGTTTCAACACTTCATGTTTTTGATAGAAAGGTGTTGGGAAGGATCAAAGAATCCTTTGTTTATGTTTTGTTTTGTAATAAGGTCCTAATTGTCCATTTTGTAAGGCTTAGTGGCCTAGGGTGCATTATAAACCCTATGGTCAGCTTTTGTCAAAGATACTTAGGATTAGTAGAACTACAAATTCAAGGTTGTTCTGGTCTATTTATATCTATTTCAATGTGTTTAGGTCCCTAGGTTGATAATAAAATTTGTTTGAATGGCAAAATGCAAAAATTGTCAAAAATTGACAAAGTTGTCAATTTGTAAAGCAACTTTTCAAAAACTTGTTGTAATTGGTTGCCCAATGTTCATAACCATCTAAAATAAGTTTTAATATATTGGGAAAACTATAAAATTCCTCAAAAAACTCATGCGGGGGTTGTTGTGGGTGGAATTTGAAAACTTGATATTTGAAATCAATAAAGAACTGCATTTTTCCAGAAAAATTGTTGTTCTTTCGGTTGGTACGGAATTTCATGATATCAAAACTAAAAATTTATTTCATGGGGAGTTATAGGAGTGAAATAAATTTCTTTTGAATCCAACCAAAGGTCTAGAGGTGGAGTATTGAGGGAGAAAAGTTGTAACAGATCCAAACAACCCGTGAAAGTGCCCTTTCTTAGGGTTTCAACTTCAATTTCCCATTTATTCCAAATTCACCATGGGAAAATTATAAAACTTGGTGAAATGGAGGATTTGGGAGTTTATTTTAATATCAAAAAGATTTCAGACTGAAAGGATGCAGTTTATGTGAGATTTTGTTAAATTTGGCCAGGCATCTCTATGTGATTGGTTGTGGGAATTGAGTAAAATTCATGAACAGTCCCCATAACTTTGTTGGTATTTTGGTATGGTTTTGTCACTGATGTCAACACCTACTAACACTTATCAACTCTGGCACTTTGGAGAATCAGCAACATTCACCAGCAAGCAAGTGACTTATGCACAATCACTGGAAATCTAGTACACCAGAAAGATATAATGTTCACCGACACTTGGAATGGCATGGAAAACACCTGGTTATGTCGTAGACATCATTTGGACACTTTGTCTTGGAGATTTTTTCATTGGCATATTCGTACTTGCATATTTGCTATTAACTAGAAAGTAGGTCCAGGTTATACACCGGCAGGTTTATCTTTTTCAGATGAGCACAACACGCTATGGAGATGTCTTATTATTGTTGTAAATGCATCAAGTCAACATGTTGAATCGGTTATTGCATCGAACATTGTTTTATTTGTAAATTGATTTTATTGTAATATGTTTTAGAGCCGACCTACTAAAATTGGTCTTAGGTTATGATATAAATGTAAGATCTTATTTGTAAGATCGGATGTGGAATGCAAAAAAGAATTGTGTGAAGGTATATGCGAGAATAAGTAGAGCTATACACACAGACATCATTTGAAGGTTGAAGGAGGGTTTTTGTGAAGACAATCAGAACTACACTGGTACTAAATCCAACATAGAAAGATGCTAATTTGATCTATACATCCTTATTGGATGTATAGATCTAATTGTAGTCACTGTGACTCCTATTTGTGTTTGAGCAGTGAGCTCTAGGTGCTTGGCATTTCTGAATGTGTAGACCCCATTTGTATACACATACTATCTGCAGTAGTATCATCTGATTGTGGGTAAGGTTTCCCACCATGGTTTTTCCCCTTACAGGGTTTCCATGTACAAATATTGGTGTTGTGTTGTGGATGTTATTGTCTTTCTATTTCATGCATTAATCTTTACCGTTACTATAAATAAATGATAAAACTGTCTACCGGCATAAAAGACTGGTTTACCGGTATTAAGCATTTAAGCTGGTTAAGTTGTTTTTGGTATGAAATTGTTGGACAACTGATTCACCCCCCCCTCTCAGTTGTCTCCAGGACCTAACAGACTTTAGTTTTAATGAAAACCAAAAGATATAACTTGGTATTTGGTGATGATTTGGATACCCTAAGGTTCTACAATAGTTAATTTGGTGGAGTTGTAGGTTTGAAGGGTAGCTCCTTTGTTAAGTGCTTAAATTAGGCCTTATTAACCTAGATGAGGGTTTAATAGAAATGGTACTCGCAAGAGGTTCTAGAACTTTTCCTTTGGTAGAAAGTGCTATCCTAGGTTGGTGTTCAATAAAATCAAAAAATATTGGCCTATCCTTTGGATTTTTTGGGTGGGAATCCAAAAAGTGAGTTTTGAAGGCTAATAGGTCTAAGGAGCCAATTTGAACTTTGTGACTTTTGGGACTTGAACAACCAAATAAGAGGGTTGTTTGGAATCATTTGAGTTTGTAGGAACCTATAAAACCTATCTTGAGCCTTTGTTGGCCTATAAAACTATTTGGAGGGGTTGTGAGTAATTTGAGCCATTTTGAGCACTTTTGCCTGTGGGGTTTGAAACCAAATATTGATAACCTTGCACACTGTCCTATTGTGGGGTTATGGGGATAGAAATAGGTGATATGGGATGTTGAATTGATACTCTTAAATGTGTGAGGATTGGTTGAAGTGAATCCTTAAAAGAAGGGTTTGTTGTTTGGTTGAGCAAGTGAGTAACTTGGAGCATTTTCAAGTTGTTTGAACCATACATCTACATCAATCGGTATTAGAGCAAGTGTGATCCTTAGGAGAAGGATTGTTTTAGTTCAGCCATTTAAGGGGAAGAAGACGAGGGTGATTTTTTCTCAAGGATGACTAATGCACAGATAGTAAAGTTTTTGAAGGATCAAAACTTGGTTCACAAGATTGATTCCTTGCAGAAGGAGGTTGATAGACATAATGGGGAACTTCGTAAGAAAAGTGGTGGAAAATCTGATGTTGTTGAAGATGGGAGTGATGAGGAACCCCTTGAGCAAGGTGATGAAGAAGAAGTGTCTATTGATCAGAGGCTACTTGTGAAGACCCTAAAGGCCATGGAGAGAAGGACCATGGATGTTAGGTTAGACCTACCTTTCTATGATGGAAACTTGAATCCAGATGCTGATATGGATTGGATTGATGCCCTCACAAGATTATTTGAATGTGAAGACATACTTGAAAGTCAAAGAGCTAATATTTCTAAGTCCAAACTGAAGGGATCAGCCCTTACATGGTGGAATTTCACTCAAGATGATAGGGTGAAGGAGAAGAAGAATCTAGTGACCACTTGGAAGAAGATGGTTGCAATGATTAGGGATGCATATGTTCTTGATGATTATGAAGTCCAACTTCATAAGAGGAGAATGAGTTTGAGAAAAAAGGAGATGAGTGTCTCAGATTATACTCAAGAGTTCCATAAATTGGTGATGAAGTCCAATGTAGTGGAGCCTGAATGTGTAAGACTTGCAAGATGCTTGCAAGGGTTGAGAGTTACCATACAAGATGAACTCAATCTAAGAAGCCCTTCCATAGTGTAAAAATTTTTTCAACTTGCTTTGAAGGTTGAAGAAAAACTCAAGAGGAAGAGTGATCAAGGTGGAAGAGGGAGAGGGCAAAAAGACTTTGGATATAGAGGCATAAATATGTCTCAAGGAAGAGGAAAAGGTTCCAAAGACCTTGGTGAATCAATTCAAGGGAATGAACAAGGGGAAGGCAGCTCTAGAGGACCTTTCAGAGGAAAGAGAGGAAACTTTAGAGGAAGAGATGGTGGAGCAGGCCTAGAAGGTATAAAGTGCTATAGATGCCATCAAATGGGGCATGTTGCATCCAAATATCCAGAGAAGGAAAACAAACAAGGTGAAAGGAGAGAAAATTTGGTGAGAGATGAGGACACACATAGTGTTCACTCTCATGTATCCTTTGTGCATCCTGAACAAGGAGAGATCATGATGATGAGAAGGACATTGATCAAAGCACCTAGTCCACCAGAACCACCCTAAAGGAAGACACTCTTCAGGACTACTTGTAGAAGAGATGATAAAGTATGTAGTGTTGTGATTGATTCAGGTTCTACTAATAATTTGTTGTCCATTGAGGTAGTAGAGAAATTGAAATTGAAGAGGATTAAACATCCAAGACCCTACAAGGTATCATGGCTCACAAAGGGGCTGCATATTGTCATAGAAGAGCAAGCATGGGTGGATTTTTCTATTGGCAAGTACAATAAAAAGGTACTTTGTAACATTGTACCCATGAATGCATTCCATTTTCTTCTTGGAAGGCCATGGCAATATGACATGAAGTCAAAACATGATGGTGAGAAGAACACATACATCATGTGGTACAAAGGTGAGAAGGTAACACTACTACCCCTCACTCATAATGGTGAAGAAGCAAAAGACTCTAAGTTTTTGTTTGTAGGAGAGAAAGAGTTTTTAGAATGTTTGAAGAAGGAGGATACTCCTTGTTATGCTTTTGTTGTATTGCCAAAATAGGAACAAAGAAAGGTACACAAGAAAAAGGAAGAACCTAGGAGGATAGGACCAAAAGAGGTGGCAAATTTGCTTGAGACCTATAAGGATATTGTAACCAAAGAGTTTCCTGATACCCTACCTCCAATTAGAGAGATTAGCCATAATATTGATCTAATCCCAGGGGCTACACTCCCAAATAAGGCTTCCTATAAGTTAACACCCCAACAGAATGAGGAAATAGCAAGACAAATCCAGGAACTCTTAGATAAGGGTTTGATTTCTAAAAGTTAGAGTCCATGTGTTGTTGCATCCATGATAGCACCTAAGAAAGAAGGTACATGGAGGTTATGTATAGACTCAAGGGACATTAAAAAGATCACTATCAGGTATAGGTTCCCTATGCCTAGGATTGAGGACTTGTTGGACCATCTAGGGGGTGCAAGGTGGTATTCAAAGGTGGATTTCAAGAGTGGGTACCATCAAATCAGAATAAGGGCTAGAGATGAATGGAAGACAACCTTTAAGACTAATGAAGGCCTTTATGAGTGGAGAGTGATGCCATTTGGCTTGTCCAATGCACCTAGTACATTCATGAGACTCATGAATGAAGTTCTAAAACCTTTCCTTGGTAAATTTGTTATTATTTACTTGGATGATATTCTTATTTTTCAATAAGAATAGAGATGAACATATGCAACATTTGAATTTGGTCCTTAAGAGATTGCAAGAAGAAAAGCTCCTAAACAATCTGGACAAGTGTCTTTTTATGCAGGAAGAATTAGTGTATCTTGGTTTCATAGTTTTAGGTGGAAGCATCAAGATGGATCCTAAGAAGGTGGAGAGAATCCTGAATTGGCCTTCTCCAAGGTCAATGACTGAAGTTATAAGCTTCCATGGCTTGGCTTCATTTTATAGGAATTTTATAAGAGGTTTTATCCAAGTTTGTCCACCTATCCTGGAAACAATCAAAGGGGGGCAGAAGTGCAAGTTTGTGTGGACCAAGGAGGCTGAGGAAGATTTTCAAAGTCTCAAACAAAAGGTAGCAAAGCAACCTATACTTGATTTTCCATATTTTCAAAAGGTTTTCACAATTGAGTGTGATGCATCTAATGTTGCAATAGGGGTTGTTTTTAGCCAAAAGGGTAGGCCCATTGCATTTTTTAGTGAGAAACTCAGTGAGGGAAAGAGGAAGTATTCCCAATATGATTTGGAAATGTATGCCTTAGTTCAAGCCTTGGAAAAGTAGAGGCATTATCTCCTTCCAAAAGAATTTGTTGTTTTTACTGACAATTAGGCACTTAGCTTCTTGAATAGCCAGGAGAAGTTGAGTCACAAGCATATGAAATGGGTAGAATCTATCCAAGAATATACCTTTACCATCAAACACAAAAAGGCAGTTGCAAACAAGGTGGCAGATGCCTTGAGTAGAAGATCCTTGATAGTGCAAGAGGTGAAGTTGCAAAGTGTGGGGATTGACTCCTTGAAGGGTATGTATGAAGGTGATGAAGACTTTCATGAAATTTATAAAGTTTGTTCTAATTTTTCTGAAGTATACCATGTTGAATATGCTGATTATTTGATCCAAGATGGTTTATTGTTCAAAGGACATCAACTATGCATTCCTAGGTGTTCAATGAGGGAGAATATTATGAAAGAAAAGCATTGTGGAAGCATGAGTGGACATTTTGGGTTGGATAAAACCCTTGAGCAAGTAAGAAGACACTACTATTGGCATAAGATGCAAAGTGATGTGAGAAGATTTGTTGAAACATACACTATTTGTCAAAAGGCCAAAGGTACTTCCACCAATGCAAGTTTGTATCAACCATTACCCATACCTACAACGTATTGGGAAAGTTGTAGTATGGATTTTGTAATTTGATTTCCTAGGACTCAAAAAGCCTTTGATAGCATCTTTGTTGTTGTAGAGATATTCAGTAAGATGACACATTTTTTGCCATGTAAGAGTACAAGTGATACAACTGTTGGCATTATAATAGACAAAGGGAGATTGTTGGCACTTCAATAAGGATATTCAAAAGGTTGTTGATATAATTGATTAAGGATGTTTACTGTCTTAAAAATATTATTTTTTCGTTGATGACAAAACCAATTGATTTGACCTAATTGATTCAGATTGCTATGAGATTCTGAAATGCTCTCTCCCTGTCATCAGTCTTCTCCCCCATACATTAGTCTTCTCCCCCTTTGAAAACAATGCCAAAAGAAAACTAATACATAATTTCTTCCTCTGTTAAGTAATTACTTTGCTATTCGGTATCAACTCAGTCTCAGTCAGAGCATTGTCTAAAATTCCTGTTCCCTGTTTTGTTTCCTACACACCTTTAAAAAACCTCCTAAAGTGTGTAAATCGGCATCAACTCCTGAAAGGTATTCTTTAGAGACATCGAATTGATGCTTTCACCAAACTCAGTCAGTGAGTAGAAGATAGGGGCGGGACCCCTAACTTGCTTTTGAGATACTCAAAAGTGTCCCTTGGCAGTGGCTTGGTGAAGATATCTGCTATTTGTTCCTTTGTGCTAACATACTCCAACACCACTTTTTCCTTTGAACTTCTTCTCTAAGATAATGATATTTGATAGAGATGTGCTTTGTTTGAGAGTGCATTACAAGATTCTTTGAAATGTTAATGGCACTAGTATTATCACAGAATATAGTTACTAGCTCAGTAACTTTCTCATTTATGCCTTCCAACAGTTGTTTGGTCCATTCTATGTTGGTACAGTTCAATGCTACAACAACATATTCAGCTTCGGCTATTGACTATGAAACACATCCTTGTTTCTTGCTAAGCCAACTTACTAGTCTTTCTCCTGAAAAGAAAGCTCCTCCACTTGTGCTTTTCCTGTCATCAATGTTGCCTGCCAATCAGCATCAGTATAAACTTTTAAATCAAAATCATTTCCTTTCTGATATACTAAGCCATAATTATCAGTGCCTTTCAATAAGGATATTGAAAAGGTTGTTGATATAACTAATTAAGGATGTTTAATGTCTTAACAATATTATTTTGTCATTGGTGTCAAGAAATTGATTTTTTGATTTAGTATGATGTTGCCATATCTTAAGAAGTATGTTTTGAAAAGAATTAAGATGTCGGTAAAAGACATAGAAAGAATGTGATGAATAAGGGGAGGAATAAGTTATTCAATGGGCAACAATTACAGAGTTAGACAATGATGAGATCATGGTGTTTAGATTGTTTTGATATCCTATATATGCTATTGTTTGTAAGGTTAATACTATACTATGTTACCAAGCAAAGAACCTAGGCAGTAAACCCTAAAGAACCTAGTCGGTAAACCCTAAGGTTATCGCTATTAGTTAATGAAGGCGGAATGTCTACCGAGTGAAGTTTAGTATTTACCGAGTTGCAACCGAGTAATAATAGAATGCATTGGATGAATACATGCATTTTTTAATGAAGGAAGCTGATGAGTTAGATATGATTAAATGATTGATACAGCGCGAATGAATTTTGTTAAGAATCAATGGCAATGGCCGATTGGCAGGAAGATCTACAGCTCAGATTGAACCGCAATACCTTAGCGCAAGTTCCAAGAAATGTATGCAAGTTCCAAGGTGAGGTAAAACATTTTCAGATCGAAGGATACATTGAACCTGGTCAAGTCTAGAGATCTAATGGCTAAGATTGATCATGGGAAATGTGATCAAGGAGATTAAGTGGTTAAAAAATTGTTTATAAATAAGGAACTATTGATAAACAATGTACGCGGGCAAATGTAAGCATAGGGATGCTACATAGTGATTACCAAGCATAGAAGCTTGAAGACCTATTTGAATAACAAAGTAAGGAGCCCAGCAGAGGGACAAGATAAGTCCTATGACTAGATTGTATTGAGCAAATAAGAATATGCTTTAGCATTTTAGATGCAAAGTTGCAAACATACTCATTACTGTTGTTTATTTGTAAGTGACAGAAAACCTCTTAACCGAGTAGACTTAGCAATCTTATTTGTAAATCCTCTAGCAAGGTGACATTCTAATTGAGTGTTTGAAACCCTTTGACAAGGTCACTTCTAACAAAGTGAAGATCCTAACAGATCTGAGGGAAATCCCTTAACCGGGTCACATCTAGCAATGTGTTTGTAATCTTTAACAGGATTTGCTTTTAACCGAGCATACTCTAGAAGAGTATATTTCTTAGAGGATCCAAAATCCCATAGTGGTTTTTCCCTATTTGGGTTTCCACGTTAAATCTGGTGTTGAATGTGTTGTGATGTTATCTATTTATGAGTTTGCATGTTTTATAGTTTTGGTTACATATATCTGTTAAAGCTACCAAGGTTGAATCTCTTCATTTCATGGAAGTTTAAGTTTGTATGATTCACTTCCCCCTCTCATTTTGTTAGCTTGGCATCTGTACTTAACAATTAGTATCGGAACTATCAATTGGTATCAGAGCTTTGGACTCTAGAAGAAAAGTTTAAAGGTACTTGAGGCAAAGATCCAAATATGTATAAGATGGATGCACCAAAGCTGAACAAGTCTAGTTTCTCTACATGGCAGGAAAGGATGAAGCTGCACCTATCAGGAGTTGGAGAGTATGTTGTATATTATCTAGAAAATGATTTCATTACACCGAGCACATATCCATTGACAATAGAAGAGATAAAGGCAAAGCAAGAACATATTCAAGCAATGATTGAAATAACATCTACATTGATCGACTGAAAGTTTAATGATCTAGAAGGCTGCAATGATGCGAAGGCAATGTGGGACAAGCTCATATCTGTGTATGGTGGTGATGAACATGTTCAAAGAGTAAAAGTGGACAGTCTAAGAGGACAACTTGAATCTATGAGGATGAATGAAGGTGAGAACATAACCCAATACAATACAATGTTAAAGGAGATTGTCAATCAAATCAAAGGAGCGGGTGGAACTATTGAAGAAAAGGATATAACAAGTAAGTTGTTAAGAACCCTTCTACCAGCTTATGCAATTTGTGTCTTTGCAATCAATGAATTGAGGTTGGTACCCAATATGCCAGTTTCTTTAGATGCTACTATCGGTAAGCTAAATGCATTTGAGTTCAGTAATTTTGATAATAGTGGGTCTTCGGTAAATAAAGTAGAATCTGCTTTCTATTCTTTTCATATAATAGACAAAGGGAGATTGTTGGCATTATAAGAGACAATGGGAGATTGTTGGCATTATAAGAGACAATGGGAGATTGTTGGCATTGTAGTAGACAAAGGGAGATTGTTGGCATTTCAATAAGGATATGAAAAAGGTTGTTGATATAACTGATTAAGGATGCTTACTGTCTTAACAATATTATTTTGTCATTGATGTCAAGAAATTAATTTTTTGATTTAGTATGATGTTGCCATATCTTAAGAAGTATGTTTTGAAGAGAATTAAGATGTCGGTAAAAGACATAGAAAGAATGTGATGAATAAGGGGAGGAATAAGTTATTCAATGGGCAACGATTACCGAGTTAGACAATAATGAGATCATGGTGTTTCGATTGTTTTGATATCCTACATATGCTATTGTTTGTAAGGTTAATACTATACTATGTTACCAAGCAAAGAACCTAGTCGGTAAACCATAAGGAACCTAGTCAGTAAACCCTAAAGAACCTAGTCGGTAAACCCTAAGGTTATTGCTATCGGTTAATGAAGGCGGAATGTCTACCGAGTGAAGTTTAGTATTTACTGAATTGCAACCGAGTAATAATAGAATGCATTGGATGAATACATGCATTATTTAATGAAGGAATCTGATGAGCTAGATATGATTAAATGATTGACACAATGTGTATGAAGTTTGTTAAGAATCTATGGCAATGGAAGATCGACAGTAAAATCTACAGCTCAGGTTGAACCGCCATACCTTAGCACAAGTTCCAACAAATGTATGCAAGTTTCAAGGCGAGGTAAAACATTTTCAGATCAAAGGATACATTGAACCTGGTCAAGTCTGGAGATCTGATTGCTAAGATTAATCATGGGAAATGTGATCAAGGAGATTAAGCAGTTAGCAAATTGTTTATAAATAAGGAACTATTGATAAACAATGTATGTGGGCAAATGTAAGCACAGGGATGCTAGATAGTGATTACCGAGAACAGAAGCTTGAAGACCTGTTTGAATAACAGAGTAAGGATCCCAACAGAGTGACAAGATAAGTCCTATGACTAGATTGTATTGAGCAAATAAGAATCTGCTTTAGCATTTTAGATGCAAATTTGCAGACATACTCATTACTATTGTTTATTTTTAAGTGACAGAAAAACTCTTAAACAAGTACACTTAACCATCTTATTTGTAAATCCTCTAGCAAGGTGACATTCTGATTGAGTGTTTGAAACCCTTTGACAAGGTCACTTTTAACAAAGTGAAAATCCTAACAGATCTGAGGGAAATCCCTTAACCGGGTCACATCTAGCAATGTGTTTGTAATCTTTAATAGGATTTTCTTTTAACCGAGCATACTCTAGAAGAGTATATTTCTTAGTGGGTCCAAAATCCCATAGTGGTTTTTCCCTATTTGGGTTTCCATGTTAAATCTGGTGTTGAATGTGTTGTGATGTTATCTATTTATAAGTTTGCATATTTTACAGTTTTGGTTACATATATCTGTTAAAGCTACCAAGGTTGCATCTGTTGATTTCATGGAAGTTTAAGTTTGTATGATTCACCCCCCCCTCCCATCTTGTTAGCTTGGCATCTATACCTAACAATTAGTATCAGAACTATCAATTTTTATTAGAGCTTTGGACTCCAGAAGAAAAGTTTAATGGTACTTGAGGCAAAGATCCAAAGATGTATTAGAGGGATGCACCAAAGCTAAACAAGTCTAATTTCTCTACATGGCAGAAAAGGATGAAGTTGCACCTATTAGGAGTTGTAACATATGCTGTATATTATCTGGAAAATGATTTCATTACACCAAGCACCTATCCATTGACAATAGAAGAGATAAAGGCAAAGCAAGAACATATTCAAGCAATGATTGAAATTCATAGTTCTGATACTTAATGTTAAGTATAGATGCTAGGCTAATAAGATGAGAGGGGGGGGGGTGAATCATACAAACTTAATCTTCCATAAAAACCTCAGATTCAACCTCGGTAACATATACTTTAGTAATATAACCAAAACTGCTAAACATGCAAACTCAAAAGCATATAAACATCATAACACTCATAACACCAGATTTAACGTGGAAACCCAAATAGGGAAAAACCACTGTGGGATTTTGGACCCACTAAGAAATATACTCTTCTAGAGTATGCTCGGTTAAAAGAAAATCCTGTTAAAGATTACAAACACATTGCTAGATGTGACCCGGTTAAGGGATTTCCCTCAAATCTGTTAGGATTTTCACCTTGTTAGAAGTGATGTTGTTAAAGGATTTCAAACACTCAATCAAAATGTGACCTTGATAGAGGGTTTTACAAATAAGACTGTTAAGTCCCCTCGGTTAAGAGATTTTCTGTCACTTTACAAAATAACAGTAATAAAAATCTATTTACAACTTCACATCTAAAATGCTAAAGTAGATTCTTATTTCCTCAATACAATATACACATAGAACTAATCTTGTCCATCTACTGGAATCTATACTCTGCTATTCAAGACAGGTCTTCAAGATTCAGTGCTCGGTAATCAGTAAGTAGCATCCCTATGCATACACTTGCCGCATACTTTGTTTATCAATAATTCCTTAATTATAAACAATAGCTAATCACTTAATCTCCTTGATCACATTTCCCATGATCAATCATAGCCATCAGTTCTTCAGACTTTGTCTAGGTTCAATGTATCCGCCAATCTGAAAATGTTTTACCCCACCTTGGAACTTGCATACATTTCTTGGAACTTGTGCTAGGGTATTGCAGTTCAATCTGAGCTATAGATCTTCCTGCTGATTTTCCTTTGCCATAGATTCTTTAACAAACTTCATTAACGACATACCCATCGTTTAATCATAGCCAACTCATCGGCTTCCTTAATTAAATAATGCATGTAATCATTTAATGCATTTTGTTATTACTTAGTTGCAACTTGGTAAATACTAAACTTCACTCAGTGGACATTTCACCTTCATTAACCGATAGCGATAACCTTAGGGTTTTACCGACTAGGTTCCTTGCTCGGTAACATAGTATAGTATTAACCTTACAATCAATAACATATGTATGATATCAAAACAATCTAAACATCATGATCTCATCATTGTCTAACTCGGTAATAGTTTCCCATTGAATAACTTATTTCTCCCCTTTTTCACCATATTCTTCCTGTGTCTTTTACCGACATCTTTATACTCATCAAATCATACTTCTTAAGATATGGCAACATCATACTGAATTAGAAAATCTATTTCTTGACATCAATGACAAAATAATAAATTTAAGAGAATAAATATCCCTAATCAATTATATCCATAATCATCAACAACCTTCTCAATATCCTTATTGAAATGCCAACAATCTCCCCCTTTGGCATTGATGGAAAAACCAATTGATTTGACCTAATTGATTCAGATTGCTGTGAAATTCTAAAATGCTGAAATGCTCTCCTCCTATAATAAGAAATCTCCCCCATACATTAGTCTTCTCTTCTTCTTCAGTCTTCTCCTCTTTTCTTCAGTCTTCTCCCCCTCTGACAACAATGCCAAAAAGTAAAGAACTAAAACATATTTTCTTCTGCTGAGAAGTGAATTCCTACTGTTATGTGTCAACTTAGTCTCGGTTAGAGCATTTATGTCTTCAATTCTTGTTCCCTATATTTGTTTCCAGCACACCTTTAGATAACCTCCTAAAGTGTGTAAATTAGCATCAACTCCTAAAAGATATTCTATAGAGTCATCGAATTGATGCTTTCACCGAACTCGGTTAGTGAATAGAAAATACGGGTAGGACCCCTAACTTACTTCTGAGATACTCAAAAGTGTCCCTTGGCAGTGGCTTGGTGAAGATATCTGCTATTTGTTCCTTTGTGCAAACATATTCCAACACCACATTCTTCTCTTGAGATTCTTCTCTAAGATAATGATATTTGATAGAGATGTGCTTTGTCTTAGAGTGCATAACAGGATTCTTTGAAATGTTAATGGAACTAGTATTGTCATAGAATATAGTTACTGGCTCGGTAACTTTCTCATTTATACCTTCCAAAAGTTGTTTGATCTGTGCTATGTTGGTACAATTCAATGCTGTAGCAACGTATTCAGCTTCTGCTATTGGCTGTGAAACACATCCTTGTTTCTTGCTAAGCCAACTCACTAGTCTTTCTCCTAAAAAGAAAGCTCCTCCACTTGTGCTTTTCGTGTCATCAATGTTGCCTACACAATCAGCATCAGTATAAACTTTTAAATCAAATTCATTTCCTTTCTGATATACTAAGCCATAATCCTAAGTGCCTTTCAAGTATTTGAAAATTCTCTTGATTGTTGTCATGTGTGTTTCCTTAGGATCTGTAGAGAATCTTGCAACTATACCTACTGCATGTGCTATGTCTGGCCTGCTATGAACAACATATTGTAACTTTCCAATCATGGATCAGTAAACTGTCTCGTCAGCAGATACAGATTCATCATTCTTTGATAATTTACAGTTGGTAGTCATAGGAGTACTTACTAGTTTTGAATCCTCCATTCCAAATTTCTTCAAGATTTTCTTTATGTACTTGGATTGAGTAATGAAAATCTCATTTTTCATTTGCAGTGTTTATAAACCTATAAAATATTTTATCTCACCGATTAATGACATCTCAAATTCTTTGCTCATTTCATTTCCAAAGTTCTTACATAGAGAGTCATTACCGCAAAATATAATATCATCAACAAATATGGCTGAGATCAGTATTCCATTTTCATCTTTCTTCATGTATATGTTACTGTTTTCACTTGTCCTTATAAAACTAATCTTGATTAAATAAGAGTGCAATCTTTCATACCATGCTCTAGGAGCTTGTTTCAAACCATATAAAGCTTTGTTCAATTTACATATCTGATCTTCATTCTTGTTTTCAACAAATCCTTCAGGTTGTTCAATAAAAACTTCTTCTAATATACCATTCAGAAATGCAGATTTGACATCCATTTGATATACCTTGAAATCCTTGTAAGTAGCATATGCCAACAATGTTCTTACTCCTTCTAGTCTAGCCACAAGCGCAAAAGTTTCACCATAATCAATTCCTTCTTCTTGAGCATAACCTTTGCAAACTAGTCTAGCTTTATTTCGAATGACCTCTCCATTTCATTCAACTTGTTTCTGAAAATCCGCTTTGCACTGATTACATTTTTGTCCTTCGGTCTTGGGATCAGTGTCCATGTGTCATTCTTCTTGATTTGATCAATCTCTTCTGTCATAGAATTTATCCAATCTTCACTATTAAATGCCTCTTTCACTATTCTCAGCTCAAATTCAGATATTAGACATGTGTTTTGTCTCAGTTTATTCCCTGTCATCACTGGATCATCCTTATCTCCTATAATCTGACTTGATGCATGATTCCTTCTGATATACTTGGCTAATACAGGTTTGGTAGGCTTTGTATGATCTTCTTCATCACTCGGTAACTGAATATTCTCTTCATTTCCTGAACAGTTCTCTTGGTAGGACTTGTCAGTTGAACATAGACAAATTCATCATAATCTTTTGGTTCTTTGGAGTTTCCTTCATCATTTCTTTCTGCAAATTCATCAATTTTCACATTTGCACTTTCTACTATTTTATTAGATGATTTGATCAGACATTTAAATGCTTTACTTCTAGAAGAATAACCAGGAAATGTTCCTTCTTCACTTTTCTAGTCAAACTTGCCATTTCTATCATCCTTGTGTACATAGCATCTACTTCCAAAGATTTTGAAATAACTTACATTAGGTTTCTTGTCATACCAGATTTCATATGGTGTCTTCAAAGTTCCTTTCTTCAGTTGTACTTGGTTCAGGGTGTAAACTGCTGTGCTTATTGCTTCTCTCCAAAATGTTTGTGGCACTTTCTTTTCAATCATCAGGGTTTTGGCACAATCCATAATAGATCTATTTCTTCTTTCAGCAATTCCATTTTGTTGTGGAGTTCTCGGTGCAGAGACTTGTCTTTTA
The DNA here is from genome assembly GCF_030272615.1 of Cryptomeria japonica. Classification (NCBI taxonomy): domain Eukaryota; kingdom Viridiplantae; phylum Streptophyta; class Pinopsida; order Cupressales; family Cupressaceae; genus Cryptomeria; species Cryptomeria japonica. Next base: position 583,744,371 of record NC_081413.1, read on the forward strand.
ATACCATGATCATTGCAGAATAAGTTGAACTCATCAGATGTGAACTCTCCTCCTCTATCTGATCTAAGACATTTCAGTTGTCTTCATGTTTCATTTTCAACTCTTGCCTTGTACCATTTAAACATTTGAAAAGCTTCTGATTTTTCTTTTAAAAACATAACTAACATCATCCTTGAGTAATCATCCACAAATAATATGAAATATATATCACCATAATAACTTTGAACTTTCATAGGACCACAAAGATTGGTGTGCACAAGATCTAAAATTCCCTTAGAAGTGTAAGACTTACTTGCAAGGCTTGATCTTGTCATTTTACCCATCTGACATCCTAGGCACATAGCATTCTCATGTTTTTCAAGACTCGGTAGACCTCTTACTCGGTGCTTCTTGCTTATTTTGACCGGATTATCAAAATTTACATGACAAAACCTTTTATGACACAACTAGGTATCATCTATCTTTGCATATAGACACTTATCCTGAGTTGAATCAAGATGAAATGTATTACCTTTTGTTTGTGTACCGGTAGTAGCTAACTTTCCATGCTTGTCATGAACTTTGACAATTCCTTTTTGAAATTCTATCTGGTATCCTATATTGTTTAGTTGTGCTACACTCAACAAATTGTATTTCAAACCTTCAACCCAATAAACATCATTGCACTTTGCATTGTCAAGAAGTGTTATGGATCCTTTACTATTTACCAGACATGGTGCATCATTACCAAATCTTACATAGCCACCATCATACTCTTCTAACATAACAAACTTGTGTTTATCACCTGTCATGTGATGTGACCATCCACTATCTATGATCCAAGAGTCATTAGTATTTATGTGAGATATTAGGGCTTTTTCTTTATACCTTTCTTCATCTGATCCATCTTTGATAGCCACATAAACTACTTCCTCTATATCAGTTTCATTTGATTTATCATCATTGAATTCCTCATCGGCTATTAAGCATGTCTTTCTATCTCTTCTTCTGAAGTCTCGGTGTCCTCTTTAATGATTATCTTTCTGTCTGTCATCTCAGTAACCTCTCTTTTCAGTAGATTCTTTTTTAGGATAGTTAGAAGCCATATGTCCTATCTTATCACAATTGAAACATTTCAAAGGTAGTTTTCCTTTATACTTACCTTTGTCTCTCGGTAACCTTCTGGCTAATAGTGCTTCAAACTCTTCTTTCTTTCTGATTTCCTCATACAGTTTGTGTACTTCCTCCATGTTCTTGTGAAATCTTTCACTTGCTCCACTGTGATCTTCGTCATAGTACTTATACTTTCTTTCATTGTAATCATTAGATTCATCAAGATGAAAAGAACTAAATGGAGATTCAATTTTATTTACTGAAGACCCACTGTTATCAAAGTTACTCAACTCAAATGCATGTAGCTTACCAATAGTAGCATCTAAAGAAACTGGCATATTGGGTACAAACCTTAATTCATTGATTGCAGAGACTCGGATTGCATAAGCTAGTAGAAGGGTTCTTAACAACTTGTTATATCCTTTTCTTCAATGGTTCCACCTGCTCCTTTGATTTGATTGACAATCTCCTTTAGTCTTGTACTGTACTAGGTTATGTTCTCACCTTCATTCATCCTCATAGATTCAAGTTGTCCTCTTAGAATATCCACTTTTGCTCTTTCAACATGCTCATCTCCTCCATACACAGATATGAGCTTATCCCACATAGCCTTTGCATCATTGCAGCCTTCTAGATCATTAAACTCTGAATTGGTCAATGCAGATGTTATTTCAATCATTGCTTGAATATGTTCTTGCTTTGCCTTTATCTCTTCCATTTTCAATAGATAGGTGCTTGGTGTGATGAAATCATTCTCCAGATAATATACAACATATTCTCCAACTCCTGATAGGTGCAGCTTCATCCTTTTCTACCATGTAGAGAAACTTGACTTGTTCAGCTTCGGTGCATCCCTCTTATACATCTTTGGATCTTTTGCCTCAAGTACCTTTAAACTTTTCTTCCAGAGTCCAAAGTTTTGATACCAATTGATAGTTCTGATACTTAATGTTAAGTATAGATGCCAAGCTAATAAGATGAGAGGGGGGGGATGAATCATACAAACTTAATCTTCCATAAAAACATCAGATTCAACCTTGGTAACATATACTTCAGTAATATAACTAGAACTACTAAACATGCAAACTCAAAAGCATATAAACATCATAACACTCATAACACCAGATTTAACATGGAAACCCAAATAGGGAAAAACCACAGTGGGATTTCAGACCCACTAAGAAATATACTCTTCTAGAGTATGCTCGGTTAAAAGCAAATCCTGTTAAATATTACAAACACATTGCTAGATGTGACCCAGTTAAGGGATTTCCCTCGAATATGTTAGGATCTTCACCTTGTTAGAGTGACCTTGTTAAAGGATTTCGAACACTCAATCAAAATGTCACCTTGCTAGAGGGTTTTACAAATAAGACTGTTAAGTCCACTCGGTTAAGAGATTTTCTATCACTTTACAAAATAACAGTAATTAAAATCTATCTGCAACTTCACATCTAAAATGCTAAAGAAGATTCTTATTTGCCTAATACAATATAGACATAGAACTAATCTTGTCCATCTGCTGGGCTCTATACTTTGTTATTCAAAACAGGTCTTCAACCTTTAGTGCTCAGTAATCACTATGTAGCATCCCTATGCATACACTTGCCCATATACATTGTTTATCAACAGTTCCTTATTTATAAACAATAACTAACCGCTTAATCTCCTTGATCACATTTCCCATTATCAATCATAGCCATCAGATCTTCAGACTTTGTCTAGGTTCAATGTATCCGTCGATCTGAAAATCTTTTACCCCACCTTGGAACTTGCATACATTTCTTATAACTTGTGCTAGGGTATTGCGGTTCAATCTGAGCTATAGATCTTCCTGCCAATTTTCCTTTGCCATAGATTCTTTAACAAACTTCATTCACTGCATACCAATCATTTAATCATAGCCAACTCACTAGCTTCCTTCATTAAATAAAGCATGTAATAATTTAATGCATTCTGTTATTACTCAGTTGCAACTCGGTAAATACTAAACTTCACTCGGTAGAAATTTTGCCTTCATTAACCGATAGCGATAACCTTAGGGTTTTACTGACTAGGTTCCTTGCTCGGTAACATAGTATAGTATTAACCCTACAATCAATAACATATGTATTATATCAAAACAATCTAAACATCATGATCTCATCATTGTCTAACTTGGTAATAGTTGCCCATTGAATAACTTATTTCTCCCCTTATTCACCATATTCTTTCTGTGTCTTTTACTGACATCTTTATACTCATCAAATCATACTTCTTAAGATATGGCAACATCATACTGAATTAGAAAATCAATTTCTTGACATCAATGACAAAATAATAATATTAAGATAGTAAATATCCTTATTCAGTTATATCCATAATCACCATCAACCTTCTCAATATCCTTATTGAAATGCCAACAATATCTCCTTGTCTGTTATAATGCCAACAGAAATAACATCTGCATTGACCGACTCAGAGTTTAATGATCTAGAAGGCTGCAGTGATGCCAAAGCAATGTGGGACAAGCTCATATCTGTGTATGGTGGTGATGAACATGTTCAAAGAGGGAAAGTGGATAGTCTAAGAGGACGACTTGAATCTATGAGGATGAATGAAGGTGAGAACATAACCCAGTACATTACAAGGTTAAAGGAGATTGTCAATCAAATCAAAGGAGCAGGTGGAACTATTGAAGAAAAGGATATAACAAGTAAGTTGTTAAGAACCCTTCTATCGACTTATGCAATCAGACTCTCTGCAATCAATGAATTGAGGTCAGTACCCAATATGCAAGTTTCTTTAGATGCTACTATCGGTAAGCTACATGCATTTGAGTTAAGTAATTTTGATAACAGTGGGTCTTCAGTAAATAAAGTAGAATCTGCTTTCAGTTCTTTTCATATTGGTGAATCTGATGATTACAATGATAGAATGAGTAAGTACACTGAAGGGGATCATAGTGGAGCAAGTGAAATATTTTGTAAGAACATGGAAAAAGTGCACAAACTGTATGAGGACATCAAGAAACAAGAAGATTTTGAAGCACTATTAGCCAGAAGGTTACTAAGAGGCAAAGGTAAGTATAAAGGAAAACTACCTTTGAAATGTTTCAATTGTAATAAGATAGGACATATGGCTTCTAACTATCCTGACAGTGAATCTAGTGAAAAGAGAGATTACCGAGATGACACACAGAAAGATAATCATTACAGAGGACATCGAGATTTTAGAAGAAGAGATAAAAAGACATGCCTAATAGCTGATGAGGAATCTAATGATGATAAATTTGATGAAACTGATACAAAGGAAGTTGTTTATGTGGCTATCAAAGATGGATCAGATGAAGAAAGGTATGAAGAAAAATCCCTAGTATCTCACATAAGTAAAAATGATTCTTGGATCATAGATAGTGGATGCTCACATCACATGACAAGTGATAAACACAAGTTTGTTATATTAGAAGATTATGATGGAGGTTATGTAAGATCTGGTAATGATGAACCATGTCCAGTAAGAGGTAAAGGATCTATAACACCTCTTGACAATGCTAAATGTAATGATGTTTATTGGGTTGAAGGTTTGAAATAGAATTTGTTGAGTGTAGCACAGCTAAACAATACAGGATACTGAATAGAATTTCAAAATGGAATTGTCAAAGTTTTGACAAGCATGGAAAGTTAGCAGCTATCAGGACACAAACAAAAGGTAACACATTTCACCTTGACTCAACTCGGAATAAGTTTCTATATGCAAAGATAGATGATACCTGGTTATGGCATAAAAGGTTTTGTCATGTAAATTTTGATAATCTGATCAAAATAAGTAAGAAGCACCGAGTAAGAGGTCTACCGAGTCTTGAGAAACCTGAGAATGCTATGTGCAGAGGATGCCAGATGGGTAAGATGACAAGATCAAGCTTTACAAGTAAGTCCTACACTTCTAAGGGAATTTTAGATCTTGTGCATACTAATCTTTATGGTCCTATGAAAGTTCAGAGTTATTATGGTGATAAGTATTTCATATTATTTGTGGATGATTATTCAAGGATGATGTCAGTTATGTTTTTAAAAGAAAAATCAGAAGCTTTTCAAATGTTTAAATGGTACAAGGCAAGAGTTGAAAATGAAACAGGAAGACAACTGAAATGTCTTAGATCTGATAGAGGAGGAGAGTTCACCTCTGATGAGTTAAACTTATTCTGCAATGATCATGGTATAAAAAGACAAGTCTCTACACCAAGAACTCTATAGCAAAATGGGATAGCTGAGAGAAGAAACAGATCTATTGTGGATTGTGCTAGAACCTTGATGATTGAAAAGAAAGTACCACAAAATTTTTGGAGAGAAGCAATAAGCACAACATTTTACACCTTGAACCAAGTACAATTGAAGAAAGGAACTTTGAAAACACCATATGAAATTTGGTATGACAAGAAACCTAATGTAAGTTATTTTAAAATCTTTGGAAGTAGATGCTATGCTCACAAAGATGATAGAAATGGAAAGTTTGATCAGAAAAGTGAAGATAGAACATTTCTAGGTTATTCTTCTAGAAGCAAAGCATTTAAATGTCTGATCAAATCATCTAACAAAATAGTAGAAAGTGCAAATGTGAAAATTGATGAATTTGCAGAAAGAAATGATGAAGGAAATTCCAAGGAACCAGAAGATTATGACGAATTTGCTTATGTTCAACCGACAAGTCTTACTGAGAAAATTGTTGAAGGAAATGAAGAGAATATTTAGTTACCGAGTGATGAAGAAGATCATACAGAATCTACCAAGCCTATATTAGCCAAGTATGTTAGAAGGAATCATGCATCAAGTAAGATTATAGGAGATAAGAATGATCTAGTGATGACAAGGAACAAACTAAGACAGAACACATGTTTGATATCTGAATTTGAACCGAGGATAGTAAAAGAGGCATTTAATAGTGAAGATTGGATAAATGCTATGACAGAAGAGATTGATAAAATCAAGAAGAATGACACATGGACACTAGTCCCAAGACCGAAGGACAAAAATATAATCAATACAAAGTGGATTTTCAGAAACAAGCTGAATGAAAAAGGTGAGGTCATTCGAAATAAAGAAAGACTAGTTTGCAAAGGATATGGTCAAGAAAAAGGAATTGATTATGGCGAGACTTTTGCACCTGTGGCAAGAATTGAAGGAGTAAGAACATTGTTGGGATATGCTACTTACAAGAATTTCAAAGTATATCAAATGGATGTCAAATCTGCATTTCTGAATGGTATATTATAAAAAGAAGTTTTTATTGAACAACCCTAAAGGATTTGTTGAAGGAGAGAATAAAGATCAGGTATGTAAGATGAACAAAGCTTTATATGGTCTAAAGCAAGCACCTAGAGCATGGTATGAGAGATTGAATTCTTATTTAATCAAGATTGGTCTTATAAGAACTAGTGAAAACAATAATATGTACATGAAGAATGATGAAGACAAAGAAATACTAGTCTCAGCCATATTTGTTGATGATATTATCTTTTGTGGTAATGACTCCTTATGCAAAAATTTTGGAAATGAAATGAGCAAAGAATTTGAGATGTCATTAATTGGTGAGATAAAGTATTTTATAGGTCTAAAGATATTGCAAATGAAAGATGAGATGTTCATTACTCAATCCAAGTACATAAAGGAAATCTTGAAGAAATTTGGAATGGAGGATTCAAAACAAGTAAGTACTCCTATGACTACCAACTGTGAACTATCAAAGAATGATGAATCTGCATCTGTTGATGAGACACTTTACCGATCTATGATTGGAAAGCTGCAATATGTTGTTCACAGGAGGCCAGATATAGCACATGCAGTAGGTATAGTTGCAATATTTTCTACAGATCCCAAGGAAACACATATGACAGCAATCAAGAGAAATTTTAGATACTTGAAAGGCACTGAGGATTATGGCTTAGTATATCAAAAAGGAAATGATTTTGATTTAAAAGTTTATACTAATGTTGATTGGGCATACAACATTGATGACAGGAAAAGCACAAGTGGAGGAGCTTTCTTTTTAGGAGAAAGACTAGTAAGTTGGCTTAGCAAGAAACAAGGATGTGCTTCACAGTCAACAGTCGAAGCTGAATATGTTGCTGCAGTATTGAACTGTACCAATATAGCATGGATCAAACAACTATTGGAAGGCATAAATGAGAAAGTTATCGAGCCAGTAACTATATTTTGTGATAATACTGATGCCATTAACATTTCAAAGAATCCTGTAATGCACTCTAAGACAAAGCACATCTCTATCAAATATCATTATCTTAGAGAAGAAGTTCAAGAGAAGAAAGTGGTGTTGGAGTATGTTAGCACAAAGGAACAAGTAGTAGATATCTTCACCAAGCCACTGCCAAGGGACACTTTTGAGTATCTCAGAAGCAAGTTAGGGGTCCTACCCCTATCTTCTACTCACTGAGCGAGTTTAGTGTAAGCATCAATTCGATATCTCTAAGGAATACCTTTTAGGAGTTGATGTCGATTTACACACTTTAGGAGGTTTTCTAAAGGTGTGCAGGAAACAAAACAGGGAATAAGAATTGTAGAAAATGCTCTGGCCGAGATTGAGTTGATACCGAATAGCAAAGGAATTACTTCACACAGGAAGAAATTATGTATTAGTTTTCTTTTGGCATTGTTGTCAAAGGGGGAGAAGATTAATGACAGGGGGAGAGCATTTCAGAATCTCACATCAATCCAAATCAATTAGGTCAAATCAATTGGTTTTGGCATCAATGCCAGCTTACTAGTCTTTCTCCTAAAAAGAAAGCTCTTCCACTTGTGCTTTTCCTGTCATCAATGTTGCCTACCCAATCAGCATCAGTATAAACTTTTAAATCAAAATCATTTCCTTTCTGATATACTAAGCCATAATCCTTAGTGCCATTCAAAAAGGATATTGAAAAGGTTGTTGATATAACTAATTAAGGATGTTTATTGTCTTAACAATATTATTTTGTCATTGATGTCAAGAAATTGATTTTCTTATTTAGTATGATGTTGCCATATCTTAAGAAGTATTTTTTGAAGAGAATTAAGATGTTGGTAAAAGACACTGAAAGAATATGATGAATAAGAGGAGGAATAAGTTATTCAATGGGCAATGATTACTGAGTTAGACAATGATGAGATCATGGTGTTTAGATTGTTTTGATATCCTACATATGCTATTGTTTTTAAGGTTATTACTATACTATGTTACCGAGCAAAGAACCTAGTCAGTAAACCCTAAGGAACCTAGTCGGTAAACCCTAAGGTTATCACTATCGGTTAATGAAGGTGGAATGTCTACCGAGTGAAGTTTAGCATTTACCGAGTTGCAACCAAGTAATAACAAAATGCATTGGATGAATACATGCGTTATTTAATGAAGAAAGCTGATGAGATGGATATGATTAAATGATTGATACAATGTGTATGAAGTTTGTTAAGAATCTATGGCAATGGAAGATCGGTAGGAAGATCTACAGCTTAGATTGGACCGCAATACCTTAGCACAAGTTCCAAGAAATGTATGCAAGTTCCAAGGCAAGGTAAAACATTTTCAAATTGAAGGATACATTGAACCTGGTCAAGTCTGGAGATCTGATGGCTAAGATTGATCATGAGAAATGTGAGCAAGGAGATGAAGTAGTTAGCAAATTGTTTATAAATAAGGAACTATTGATAAACAATGTATGTGGGCAAATGTAAGCACAAGGATGCTACATAGTGATTACCGAGCATAGAAGCTTGAAGACCTATTTGAATAATAGAGTAAGGAGCCCAGCAGAGGGACAAGATAAGTCCTATGACTAGATTATATTGAGCAAATAAGAATCTACTTTAGCATTTTAGATGCAAAGTTGCAGACATACTCATTACTGTTGTTTAGTTGTAAGTGATAGAAAACCTCTTAACCTAGTAGACTTAACAGTCTTATTTGTAAATCCTCTAGCAAGGTGACATTCTGATTGTGTTTGAAACCCTTTGACAAGGTCACTTCTAACAAAGTAAAGATCCTAACAGATCTGAGGGAAATCCCTTAACCGAGTCACATCTAGCAATGTGTTTGTAATCTTTAATAGGATTTGCTTTTAACCAAGCATACTCTAGAAGAGTATATTTCTTAGTGGGTCTGAAATCCCATAGTGGTTTTTCCCTATTTGGGTTTCCACGTTAAATCTGGTGTTGAATGTGTTGTGATGTTATCTGTTTATGAGTTTGCATGTATTACAGTTTTGGTTACATATATTTGTTAAAGCTACCAAGGTTGAATCTATTGATTTCATGGAAGTTTAAGTTTGTATGATTCACCCCCCCCTCTCATCTTGTTAGCTTGGCATCTATACTTAACAATAAGTATCAGAACTATCAGCAACCTATGTAGTAAATTTGTTTTTCAAAGAGATTGTAAGGATACATGGACTTCCTCTAACAATTGTGTTTGATAGGGATGTGAAATTAACTGGCCATTTTTGGAGAACCTTATGGAAGAGTTTGGGAACAAGCCTAAACTTTAGTTCAGCCTACCATCCACAAACAAATGGGAAAATTGAAGTTGTGAATAGGTCCTTGGGAAACCTATTGAGATGCTTGACAAAGCAATATGGAGATAAGTGGGATGTTGTACTTCCACAAGCTGAATTTGCATTCAATGATTCTATGAATAGGAGTACAAGAAGGAGTCCATTTCAGATTGTGTATGGGAAGAATCAAAGAGGCATCTTGGATTTGAGAGACCTTCCACATGATGGGAAAACAAGTGCTCATGGTGAACAATTTGCTAATAGCATGAAAGAAGTGCATGATCAAGTAAGGCTAGCCCTCCAAGGGTGTTCACAAAAGTACAAAGAACTTGCTGATAAGAAAAGGAGGGATGTAAAATTTTGGATTGGTGATATGGTGTGGGTTTACCTAAGAAAAGAAATATTTCCAAAGGGGAAGCATACAAAGTTACTCATGAAGAAAGTGGGTCCTTGCAAGGTTTTGAAGAAACATGGGTTGAATGCCTATGATATATCCCTTCCCTCTAACCTTGGTATTTCTCCTATCTTTAATGTTTGTGATCTAAGAGCCTATAAAGGGAATGTTTCTATAGGTAGAGACTTTCATGTGGAGGAGATTCAAGAGGACATTGCTGATATACCTCCTCATGCACCAAAGAAGCCTGAAAAGATCATTGATGAAAGGGTCATTAAGAAGACCAGAAATAAAGAGCACAAACAACACCTTGTGAAATGGGTAGGAAACCTATTGAAGAGGTAGTATGGATGGATGAGGGATAAATTCTAAAGCATGGCACTTTATTGGACCAACTTATCTCATGTGGAAATGAGATCAGCCCACCCCGGGAGTATGGTGCAGGGGCACAAGCCTCAATTTCATAATTTATTGTTTGAAAAATTCATGTTTTTGATAGAAAGGTGTTTGGAAGGATAAAAGAATCCTTTGTTTATGTTTTGTTTTGTAATAAGGTCCTAATTGTCCATTTTATAAGGCCTAGTAGCCTAGGGTGCATTATAAACCCTATGGTCAACTATGGTCAAAGGGACTTAGGATGAGTAGAACTAGGGAGTAAACATTTTTTTGGTCTATTTAGATCCATTTAAATGTGTTTAGGTCCCTAGGTTGATAATAAAATTAGTTTGAATGGCAAAATGCAAAAAATTGTCAAAAATCATGAAGTTCTCAATTTGTAAAGCAACTTTTCAAAAAGTTATTGTAATTGGTTGCCCAATGTTCATAACCATCTACAATAAGTTTTAAAATGTTTGGAAAAAAAAAAAATTCATCAACAAACATGTGTGGGGGTTGTTGTTGGTGGAATTTGAAAACATGATATTTGAAATCAATAAAAAACTACATTTTTCCAGAAAATTTGTTGTTCTTTCGGTTGGTACGAAATTTCACGACCTCAAAAATTAAAAATTATTTAATGGGGAGTTATAGGGTTGAAATAAAATTATTTTTAATCCAACCAAAGGTTTGGAGGTGGAGTATCAAGGGAGAAAAGTTGTAACAGATCCAAACAACCCGTGAAAGTGCCCTTTCCTAGGGTTTCAACTTCAATTTCCCATTTCATCCAAATTCACCATGGGAAAATTCTAAAACTTGGTTAAATGGAGGATATGGGAGTTTATTTTAATATAAAAAAGTTTTCAGACCGAAAGGATGCATTTTGGGTGATATTTTGTTAAATTTGGCTATGCATCTCTATGTGACTGGTTGTGGGAATTGAATAAAATTCATGAACTGTCCCCATAAATTTAGTTTTAATGCAAACTAGAAGCTATAACTTGGTATTTGGTGATTATTTGGATACCCCAAGGTGATCCAATAGTTAATTTGTCTTATTTTGAGGTTTTGAGGGTAGTTCCTTTGTTAAGTGCTTAAATTAGCCCTTATTAGCCTAGATGAGGGTTTAATAGAAATGATAATTGCAAGAGGTTTCAGAAGTTTTCCTTTGGTAGAAAGTTTTATCCCATGTTTTTTTTCAATAAAATCAAACAATATTGGCCTATCCTTCGGAGTTTTTGGGTGGGAAGCCAAAAAGTGAGTTGTGAAGGCTAATAGGTCTAAGGAGCCAATTTGCACTTTGTGACTTTTGGGACTTGAACAACCAAATTAGAGGGTTTTTTGGAATCATTTGAGATTTTAAGAACCTATAAAACCTATCTTGAGCCTTTGTTGACCTATAAATCCATTTGGAGGGGTTGTGAGTAATTTGAGCCATTTTGAGCACTTTTGCTTGTGGGGTTTAAAACCAAATATTGATAACCTTGCACATTGTCCCATTGTGGAGTTATGGGGATGGAAATAGGTGATATGGGATGTTGAATTGATACTCTTAAAGGTGTGAGTATTTATAGTTCTAATACTAAATATTTAGTATAGATGCCAAGCTAACAAGATGAGAGGGGGGGTGAATCATGCAAACTTAATCTTCCATAAAAACAACAAGAACAACCTCGGTAACCTTATAAGAAAAATGTAAAGCATGTAAACTCATAAACAAATAAGATCACAAAACATATAACACCAGATATAACGTGGAAACCCAAATAGGGAAAAACCATTGTGGGATTTTGGACCCACTAAGAAATATACTCTTCTAGAGTATGCTCAGTTAAAAGAAAAACTTGTTAAAGATTACAAACACATTGCTAGATGCGACTAGTTAAGGGATTTCCCTCAGACCTTTTAGGATGTTCACCTTGTTAGAAGTGACCTTGTCAAAGGATTTCAAACACTCAATCAGAATGTCACCTTGCTAGAGGATTTACAAATAAGACTATTAAGTTCACTTGGTTAAGAGTTTTTTTGTCACTTTACAAAATAACAGTAATAAAAATGTATTTGCAACTTCACATCTAAAATGCTAAAGCAGATTCTTATTTTCTCAATACAATCTAGTCATAGGACTTATCTTGTCCCTCTACTGGGCTCTATACTCTGTTTCTCAAACAGGTCTTCAAGCTTCAGTGCTCGGTAAACACTCTGTAGCATCCCTATGCTTACACTTGCCTACATTGTTTATCAACAGTTCCTTATTTATAAACAATTTGCCAACTGCTTAATCTCCTTGATCACATTTCCCATGATCAATCATAGCCATCAGATCTTCAAACTTGACCAGGTTCAATGTATCCTTTGATTTGAGAACGTTTTACCCCGCCTTGGAACTTGCATACATTTCTTGGAACTTGTGGTAGGGTATTGCGATTCAATCTGAGCTATAGATCTTCCTGTCGATTTTCCTTTGCCATAGATTCTTTAACAAACTTCATGCATGACATACCAATCATTTAATCAGTTCTAGCTCATCAGCTTTCTTCATTAAATAATGCTTTTATTCATTCAATGCATTCTGTTATTACTTGGTTGCAACTCGATGAATACTAAACTTCACTCGGTAGACATTCTGCCTTCATTAACCGATAGCGATAACCTTAGGGTTTATCAACTAGGTTCCTTAGCATTTACCGACTAGGTTCCTTAGGGTTTACCGACTAGGTTCTTTGCTTGGTAACATAGTATAGTATTAACCTTACAAACAACAACATATGTAAGATATCAAAACAATGTAAACATCATGATCTCATCATTGTCTAACTCGATAATAGTTGCCCATTGAATAACTTATTTCTCCCCTTATTCATCACATTCTTTCTGTGTCTTTTACCAACTTCTTTATACTCATCAATTCATTCTTCTTAAGATATGGCAACATCATACTGAATCAGAAAATCAATTTCTTGACATCAATGACAAAATAATAATATTAAGACAGTAAACATCCTTAATCAGTTATATCCAAAATCATCATCTACCTTCTCAATATCCTTATTGAAATGTCAACAATCTCCCCCTTTGGCATTGATGGCAAAACCAATTGATTTGACCTATATGATTTGGATTCAGATTGCTGTGAGATTCTGAATTGTTCTCCTCCTATTATCAGATTTCTCCCCCATACATTAGTCTTCTCCTCCTTTCTTTAGTCTTCTCCCCCTTTGACAATAATGCCAAAAAGTAAAGAACTAAAACATGATTTATTTCGTTGAGAAGTGAATTCCTTGCTATTATGTGTCAACTCATTCTCGGTTAGAGCATTGTGTCTTCAATTCCTGTTCCCTGTAATGTTTCCTGCATACCTTTAGAAAATCTCCTAAAGTGTGTAAATCAGCATCAACTCCTACAAGATATTTTGTAGAGTCATCAAATTGATGCTTCCACCGAACTCGGTTAGTGAATGGAAGATAGGGGTAGGACCCCTAACTTGCTTCTGAGATACTCAAAAGTGTCCCTTGGTAGTGGCTTGGTGAAGATATCTGCTATTTGTTCCTTTGTGCTAATATACTCCAGCACCACTTTCTTCTCTAAGATAATGATATTTGATAGAGATGTGCTTTGTCTTAGAGTGCATAATAGGATTCTTTAAAATGTTAATGGCACTAGTATTGTCACAGAATATAGTTACTAGCTTGGTAAGTTTCTCATTTATACCTTCCAACAGTTGTTTGATCCATGCTATATAGGTACAATTTAATGTTGTAGCAACAGATTCAGCTTCTGCTATTTACTGTGAAACACATCCTTATTTCTTGCTAAGCCAACTTACTAGTCTTTCTCCTAAAAAGAAAGCTCCTCCACTTGTGCTTTTTCTATCATCAATGTTGCCTGCCCAATCAGCATCAGTATAAACTTTTAAATCAAAATCATATCCTTTTTGATATACTAAGCCATAATCTTCAGTACCTTTCAAGTATCTAAAAATTCTCTTGATTGCTGTCATGTGTGTTTCCTTGGGATCTGCAGAAAATCTTGCAACTATACCTACTGCATGTGCTATATCTGGTGTGTTGTGAACAACATATTGCAGCTTTCCAATCATAGATTGGTAAAGTGTCTCATTAACAGATGCAGATTCATCATTCTTTGATAATTTATAGCTGGTAGTCATAGGAGTACATCATGAACTGTGTTACCTTTTGTTTGTGTCCTGGTAGCAGCTAACTTTCCATTCTTGTCATGAACTTTGACAATTCCTTTCTGAAATTCTATTTGGTATCCTGTATTGTTTAGCTGTTCTACACTCAACAAATTGTATTTCAATCCTTCAACCCAATAAACATCATTGCATTTTGCATTGTCAAGAAGTGTTATAGATGCTTTACCTCCTACTGGACATGGTGCATCATTACTAAGTCTTACAAAGTCTCCATCATAATCTTGTAATATAAAAAACTTGTATTGTTTAGCTGTGCTACACTCAACTGTACTAGGTTATGTTCTCACCTTCATTCATCCACCATATATAGATATGAGTTTGACCCACATTGCCTTTGCATCATTGCAGCCTTCTAGATCATTAAACTTCGAGTCAATCAATGCAGATGTTATTTTAATCATTGCTTGGATATGTTCTCGCTTTTCCTTTATCTCTTCCATTGTCAATGGATAGGTGCTTGGTGTAATGAAATCATTCTCTAGATAATATACATCACATTCTCCAACTCCTGATAGGTTCAACTCCATCCTTTTCTGCCATGTAGAGAAACTTGACTTGTTCAGCTTCGGTGCATCCCTCTTGTACATCTTTGGATCTTTGCCTCAAGTACCTTTAAACATTTTCTTCCGGAGTCCAAATCTCTGATACCAATTGATAGTTCTGATACTAAATGTTTAGTACAGATGACAAGCTAACAAGATAGGAGGGGGGGGGGGTGAATCATACAAACTTAATACTCCATAAAAACAATAGATTCAACCTTGGTAACCTTATCAGAAAAACTGTAAAGAATGCAAACTCATAAACAGATAAGATCACAAAACATATAACACTAGATTTAATGTGGAAACCCAAATAGGGAAAAACCACTATGGGATTTTAGACCCACTAAGAAATATACTCTTCTAGAGTATGCTCAGTTAAAAAAAATCCTGTTAAAGATTACAAACACATTGCTAGATGTGACCCAATTAAGGGATTTCCCTCAGATCTGTTAGGATCTTCACCTGATTAGAAGTGACTTTTTCAAAGGATTTCAAACACTCAATCAGAATGTCACGTTGCTAGAGGATTTACAAATAAGACTGTTAAGTCCACTCGGTTAAGAGATTTTCTGTCACTTTACAAAATAACAGTAATAAAAATCTATCTGCAACTTCACATCTAAAATGCTAAAGAAGATTCTTATTTGCTCAATAAAATCTAGTCATAGGACTTATCTTGTCCCTCTTCTAGGCTCTATACTCTGTTTCTCAAACAAGTCTTCAAGCTTCAGTGCTCGGTAAACACTATGTAGCATCCCTGTGCTTACACTTGCCCGCATACATTGTTTATCATCAGTTCCTTATTTATAAACAATTTGCCAACCACTTAATCTCCTTGATCACATTTCCCATGATCAATCATAGCCATCAGATCTTCAAACTTGACCAGGTTTAATGTATCCTTCGATCTGAAAAATGTTTTACCCTGCCTTGGAACTTGCATACATTTCTTGGAACTTGTGCTAGGGTATTGCGGTTCAATCAGAGCTATAGATCTTCCTTCTGATTT
This sequence comes from Cryptomeria japonica, assembly GCF_030272615.1. NCBI lineage: Eukaryota > Viridiplantae > Streptophyta > Pinopsida > Cupressales > Cupressaceae > Cryptomeria > Cryptomeria japonica. The sequence continues at coordinate 583,760,520 of NC_081413.1, forward strand.
TCCTTTCCCATAAATTCTTTAACAAACTTAATGCACGACATACCAATCATTTAATCAGTTCCAGCTCATCAACTTCCTTCATTAAATTATGCTTTTATTCATTCAATGCATTCTGTTATTACTCGATTGCAACTTGGTGAAAACTAAACTTCACTCGGTAGACATTCTGCCTTCATTAATCGATAGCGATAACCTTAGGGTTTACCGACTAGGTTCTTTGCTCAGTAACATAGTATAGTATTAACCTTACAAACAACAACATATGTAAGATATCAAAACAATCTAAACATCATGATATCATCATTGTCTAACTCGGTAATAGTTGCCCATTGAATAACTTATTTCTCCCCTTATTCATTACATTCTTTGTGTGTCTTTTACCAACTTCTTTATACTCATCAAATCATTCTTCTTAAGATATGGCAACATAATACTGAATCAGAAAATCAATTTCTTGACATCAATGACAAAATAATAATATTAAGACAGTAAACATCCTTAATTAGTTATATCCATAATCATCATCAACCTTCTCAATATCCATATTGAAATGCCAACAATCTCCCTTTGTCTGATATAATGCCAACAAGTATTGGTTGGAGTGAATCCTTAAAAGGAGGGTTTTTTGTTTTCTTGAGCAAGTGAGTAACTTGGAGCATTTTCAAGTTGTTTGAACCATAGCTCTACATCATAATCTCTCTTATTTTTTCCATGAGTTCTTCTAACCTTTATGAAACATATTCTGATATTTTGCCTTCTTGAGTAGGTACATTAGGGAGCTCAGTTCCAATTCTTGTGGTACATTTTCTACAATTTCTTCAGCTATTGGTTCTTTTACAGTGAGCTTTTCTTTTGGTATCATGGGTCCTTTATCCTTTGAGACTACATTATCTATATAAATACTCCCAAAATTTTGAATCATGAGTTCAGTTCTCTTAACCTCATTTTTCTCTTCTAGAAAAAGCCTACAAAACTAGGGTCCCATTTCTTTCTCTTTGTTTCAATACTTAGTAAGATGGACCACTTTATCCTTCTTTGCACTACCTCTCTAGAATCATGACATTTTTTTATCACATCCTTAGCATAGCATAGTTGATGAATGTTGGATTTTATTGGTATTTTGGATATGTTGATATAGTTTTTTCATTGATGTCAACACTTATTAACACTTATCAACTCTCGCACTTTGGAGAATTGGCAATGTTCACCAGCAAGCAAGTGACTTTATGCACAATCATCGGTATCTAGTTCACCAATAGGATATATTGTTCACCAACACTTGGAATGACATGGAAAACACTTGGTTATGTTGAAGACATCATTTGGACACTTTGTCTTTGAGATATGTTCATTGTTATATTCATGTTCGCATATTTGCTGTTACCAGCAAATAGGTCCAGGATAAGCACCGACAGGATTATCTATTCCAGATCAGCACTACATGCTTTGGAGATGATTTATCAATGTTTTAAATGCATTAAGCTGACATGTTGAATCAATTATTGCATCGGTTATTGATTTTGTTTTTATTGTAATATCTTTTAGAGCTGACCTACTAAAATTGGTCTTAGGTTATGGTATATATGTAAGATATTATTTGTAAGATCGATATGTAATTTGAAAAAGGAATTTTGAGAAGGTATATGCAAGAATAAGCAGAGATATGCACGCAGACATCATTTTAAGGTGAAGGAAGGTTTTGTGAACACATATCCGAACTGAACTGGTACTGAATCCAGTATATGAAGATGATATTTTGAGTAGTACATCATTATTGGATTTAACCATCCAATTGTAGTCAGTGTGACTCCTATTTGTGTTTGAGAAGTGAGCTCTAGGCGCTTGACCTTTCTGCATGTGCAGACCCCATTTGTATACACATACTATCTGCAGTAGTATCAGTAGTATCATTTGATTGTGGGTAAGGTTGCCCACCGTGGTTTTTCCCCTTATAGGGTTTCCACGTACAAATATTGGTGTTATGTTGTGGATGTTATTATCTTTTTGTTTCATGCATTAATCTTTACCGATACTACAATTAACTGATAAAGTATCTACTGGCATAAAGTTTGGTTCACCTGTATTAAGCATTAAGTTTGGTTAAGTTGCTTTTGGTTTAAATTTATTAGACAAATGATTCACCCCCCCCCTCTCAGTTATCTCTGGGACCTAACATGATGATGATTGTAATAAATTCATCATATGTTGTCATTGATGAAATACATACACACACATATATTCATATTGTCTACTAGTGTAACTTCAAGTTGTTTACACTACATCTGGTATACTAAAGGTTTATTTCTAATTGGTACTTGGTGACAACTGGTATATGAATAAAGATAATCACTTGGCTATATATGTCTCAATATCAACATGAAGATCTAGCGGAGACTATCTTAGAAGCGTCAAGGATAAGTGGTTTAACTCTAATCGGTATTAGGTGTTCCAACTAGTACTCGTAGATCTTGTGATGAGTTATTCCTACCCACAATTTTTGGCAGTATTTTTGTGATGAGTTATGATCACTTGACCAGATACATTGCACATAGATAATTGTGTTATGATTTGTTGAGGCTGACATGAAATTTAAATGTCTATATATTGACATCACAATGAATTATTTTACATGAGCGAAACTGATATGTTATGTGCGAAGGAAAAAGAGTTAAGTTGCAGAGTGTATTGAAGAGAAGTGTTGAATATGCTTAAAAGGATTTGATCAAGAAAGTATTGTTCTACTCAGATAGATTAAACCAATCCTATTTTCTTCTAACAATAACAAGAAAATTAAAATCCCCTAACTGGGTGAGCTCTAACAAGCTTCATTGTTTAAATCCTCTAACAAGGTGATCCATTAGTTTGGATTCAGAAATCCTCCACTGAGATTACTCCTAATAGGATACTATATTTCATAGGGTATAAGCTTCTAATCAAGATTTGGGATCTCTAACAAGATTCGCTCCTAGCGGAACACTTCATAGACCCTGACTGGTCAGTTATATATTACTCCAGATAGTTAACTTGTGAGTTCCATCTCACCGTGGTTTTTACCTATTTGGGTTTTCCAGGTATAAATACTTGTGTTATGCTGGATGTTTTACTTAGTGTGGATGTTGTTATATCATTTTGGATTACATGCATTATAATTACAAGCTTTGTTAAGTTCATCTACCGGTTACTAGTTGAAGTAGTTTTATTTTTGGTATCACTGATTCACTCCCCCCCTCTCAGTGCTTTTCAAGTCCATTAATTGGTATCAGAGCCTAACTACTTTGAATCCTAATCACTTAGAAGGAATCCTTGAAACCACCATGGGGCATATGAGCTACTTTGAGATGGCTAGAGAACTTGAAGCTAGTATAAATGAGCTTGAAACCCTAAGGGTCAAACTGAAAGCTTCACAAGTCAAAAGGAGAGAGATAACTAAATAAATGTTGGAGATATCTGATAATAGTTCTTCAGATGAGGCTAATATTGATGCTTTAGTTGAGGAGGTTGAAAATTGGAAAGGTGAAAAGATAAATTTGAGGAGAGAGCTAGAAGGTCTTACTATCCGCATGAGTTAGGAATTGGAAGCCAGAAGAGTTTTTGAAGATCTTATCAAGGAAAGATATCATGAGATTTCTAAAATCAAGTAGGAAAATTCCACTATGCATGAGCATTTGGTTGCAGAAAGAGAAGAAAAAGAGAACCTACAACTAGATCTTGAACTAGCATCATCTTTGAGATTGAACCTATGTTAACATAATGAAGATCTCACCAGGAAGCTCACCGAAGCTAATGGGAAATTGGAGAAGTTCAATAAGAGTTCTGCCTTGCTAGATGAACAAATCCAATCACAAAGGATGAAAGGTGATATGTATGGACTTGGTTTTCACACATCTGAAAAAGGTGAATCCTTCGGTACTAGGAGAAACACTCTTAAGAATAAATCTTCTTCTAAGATCAAGAAGCCTACCGGTAAGAAGGTCTTTAAACCTGTTTCTTTTGTTTGCCACAAACCTGGTCACACTGCAAATGTTTGTAGAGATAAACCTAACAGAAATACAAGCTACAATACTAGTGCTAGGTATGTATCTAAGAAATTTGAACATCACTGCTTCACATGTAGAATGTATGGACATAGATCAGTTGAGTACATATATGGAGCGGATAATCTTGTACCACATATGCATCCAAGACCAAATGGCAACTGGATGAGAAATTTTGACAATCGGGTCAACATGAACTGGCAAAGACCCTATGATAACCGGTTTAGTCTCTTTGAGATGGAAAAGGTAACAAATGTCATTTGCACCATCTATAACAACTTTGGTCATGTGGCTATGAACTACATAAGAAGAATCAGGAGAGGAAATATAGGATCTTGGAAATCATCTGGTATGGCCTGCTATCATTCTAACAAACTGGGGCACTTGGTAAAATTCTATAGATCCAGAAATAGAAAACTGATCAATCCTTCTAGGAATGAGAAAGGAAAGCAAAATTTTAATGTTGAAGAAATTAGAGAGAAAATGAATCGGATATAGAAGAAAAAAAGTGATGATTCACTTGTCGAAGAAACTGTTCCTTCACCTAGTGAAGATAATCCTACACCGGTGAATTAAGCCTTTTCCATATGGCTAAGGGGAGCTTAATGGTAAATCCACCTCGGGACCCCTTGAAATGAATGAGTGGTAAGAGAATTTGAATGCATGAAATTTTGATCTTTCTGTCAATCAGTTATCAACTGGTTTGTTCTTGAGCGGTGAAATTAGGGTTTGTCACCCTAACGGGCGAACATTTAATGCAATGGGTAAAAAGGATAAAAGAGAGTTTTCACTTTATTATTTTTACCTTAATGCATTTGAGAAAAGATTTTTGAGCGCTTGCAGAGCCTATAAGAGTTTGTTAGCTCATTTCA